>NW_006408541.1:20093509-20102129 GCF_000296735.1 Chrysochloris asiatica | reverse complement strand
TTTACTTAGCATGATATCCTTCTCCAGGGACTGATCCCTCCTGACAATATGTCCAAAGTATGAGAGACGAAGTCTCGCCATCCTGACTTCCAAAGAACATTGGTTGTACCTCTTCCAACACAGATGGTTTGTTCTTCTAGTAGTCCATGGTACTTTAAATATTCTCCAACACCATAACTCAAATCCATCAAATCTATGGTCTTCCTTATTCACGATCCAACTTTCACATGCTTTTGAAAAGACCCTGGCATGGGTCAGGAGCACCTTAGTCCTCAAACTGACATCTTTGCTCTTGAACACTTCAAAGAGGTCTTGTGCAGCAGATTTGCCTAATGCATAGAGGTGGGCATAGAGAGAAAATTAAATATCTTCACACTGTTCACTTCTGGAGGTCTGTTTATAAATCTTGATATTATGTTTAATTTTCTTATGTGGTCTTTATTTTTCTAACAGCTTTGAGGTTTAAATCACATATTTTAAGTTCACCTATTTAAAGAGTACAATTCAGCGGCTTTTAGTGCATCCACAGAGACACCATCCTGTATGCCTGAGCCATCACCCCACACCCCCATCTTCCCGCAGCTCTAGGCAACCACTAATCTACTTTCTGTCTCTGTCGATTTGCCTGTTCTGGACATATTATGTAAATTGAATCATATTTTTAGTTTGAAAAAAAAAATTGTCTCTTGCTTCAGCTGCCAAGGAAGAAGGTAGTTATTGAGCTGAAACATGTGGAATCAGTAGAAAAGTGGCAGGCAGACCAAAATGCCAGGAGAAAACGGCAGGAAAGAGCATTCCTAACAGTGGAATCGCATGTACGAGAGCACAAGACAGGAGAAGTCAGGTCTTGCTTGGGGACTGACATGTGATTCATTCTGTTTATTAGGCTGGACAGGAAGGACTACAGTTAAGTAGAGAGAAAAGTAATGAAAGAACCCAGCAAGGCCAGGATCGTACTGTTTCTGAATCCCCTGCTAATTTGTGGACTCCGGGTCCCATAGACCCATGTTACAATAATGGCTTCACCTCTTTAGTTTCAACTTCCATGTCTTGAGAACCGTAACAGTACCCCCTTCAGGATCTTGATGCAGACCTTCCTTCAGAGATGTTGTTGTTGTTAGGTGCCATTGAGTCGGTACTGATTCACGGTGACCCTATGCACTGACAGAATGAAACTGCCTGGTCCTAGGCCAACCGCTGCTATGCTTGAGCCCATTGATGCTGCCATTGTGCCAATCCATCTCACCGGGGGGCTTTCTCAGAGATACTGCAAGTAAAGTCGTCACCTACATCTCTGACATAGAAAAGTAATTGCAATATTTGCTGTTGTTATGATTTGGAATAAAAATCAACTCCTCTTGTAACCAAATTACAGTGCTTTCCCCTTAAGTCCCATTTACCTAAAGAAACAGATTGTATAGACTCTCAGGTACATTTGTGAGGCCACCTGGTTGTAATCGCTCTGATAATTACAAAATATGTTATCTATTTATCAGCGATAACCTCCTAGTAACCCCTCCTAGGCAATGCTTTAGTTGGGTTTTGTCCAAATAGGCACTTTGCAATTGTTTTCCAGATTTCTTTCTAAGGAGCTCAGTTTAAGATGCTTCACAGATTCAGACAACCTTAATTCTTCCATTAGTCAGAGCTTGCAAGGGTTTGCTGAATTGTATATTCCCTTGTTACGTAATGACCGATAAGCCAAGCAGAATTAACCAAGGGAGGGCCGCCAGACTGACTGGGAAAACCAGATAAGAATACATACTGACATTGGGAATGTCTGGCAAAGAGTGACATGGAGTTGTAGAAACAAATTCTTAAAATCTGTCTGAACTGCAGGATGAAGGTACATAGTGCTTGTATACATAATTATGTCAACACCCACTTGGGGTCACGCACTGAGCAGGGGACTTACAGCATTTCTCATGTAATGCTCCCCAGAAGCAAGTGAGGTAGGTATTCTATGGAAACGAGGAATGGAGGCTCAGGAAGTGAGGGATGGTATTGGGTTCCTGTGGCTGCTGTAACAAATTACCTTGGTGACTTAAAACTCTCACACAGTTCTGGAGACCGGAAGTCCAAAGTTAGCATCTCAGAGCTGAAATTACAGTGCTTGAGGGCCACACTCCCACTGTAGTCTCTAGGGGCAAATCCTTACTCGCCTCCTTCAGCTTCTGGTGACTCTAGGCGATCCTTGGCTTGTGGCTGCTTGGCTCCACTCTCTACCTCTGCGTCACATTGCCATCTCCTCTGCCAAAACCTTCCTCTGCCTCTTTTATAAGGATATTTGTGATGACTTTTAGGGCCCACCAGATAATCCAGGAAGGTGTCCCCATTTCAAGATCCTTTTTATAATCATACCCACAGGAAACAAACAAACAGTAACAACAACAAAAATCCAACCCTTTTCCAATTAAGGTAATATTTGCAGATTCCAGAGATTAGGGCCTGTTATCTGTGTGTCTGGGGGGTTGGGAGGAGCATTCTTCAGGCCCCTCAGAGATCTTCAGCCATGCAGCAACCTTTATTGAGCACCTGGTAGGTACCAGGCATGGTTCTGGGCTCTGGATATACAAGATGCCCATGAGAAACTCCCAGGCAGGTGGAGAGAGAGAGACAAGTACAGCGTCCCTTTCATAAATGCAGTCAGTGCTCTGATAAGGCCTGCACCTGGTGCTCCATGCACCTGGAAGAGGCACCTGGCTCAGATGTGAGAGCATCACTTCCTTGAAAAGTGAAAACTTGACCCTGGTAAGTTCTGTAAGTATTTTATGAATGAGTTAATGTCCCATAGTTCATCCAGCAAAACCGCAACCCAACCCAACTCTGTTGCCTCCTCTCCACTTCTCAGTGTGACCCGGTGATGGAGGGATGGAGCTGTCAGCTGATAGAATGCAGGTAGCACAGAGCATGCATGTCCTGACGGCCAGGTGCCTTGGGGGCTGTCTGCACAAACTGAGATGGACCAAGGATAGTGTTCCTAGAAGGGTGGGTGAGGCTGGGGTGTTTAACAGTTATCTCATAATGTCAAGTCCTCCTTGGCTCAGATTCTAGAAGCCACAGGGTCTTTCTGCCCCGTGCCCTAGTCTGCTGAGCCTCCCGTGATTGCATGGGAGTCTGTTTTTCTGCTTTGAAGGCACGATTGCTTGCAGGAATCTTGTAAAGTATTGAAATCAAGCCCCTTTTACAAAATTAAATATGCTTAAGGCTTCTCCCTCGACTTCAGCGTCTTAACTGATTAAACATTCATTTCCAAGACAAAAAGAGTCAATTTAGTATGAAAGATATATTTTGCCGGTTTAATTTAAAGCACTGTACCTCCATCTGACCCCTATTTTTATAACTCAATAATTTTATCCTGTGTTGATTGTCTCATTTTGAGAGAGATATTGTATGTATAAATCAGTTTCTAAAATACCCAAGGAAACTAGAAGAGTGGAATTTATTAACCAGCTACTGTTAAGTCTGAAATAATTTACTTTGGGGTCGTCCTTGGGAAACGTTCAAACTTACGGTTTTACCCTAAGAAGGAACAAAGCTTGATGCTCCTCAGACAAGTTCTTGGGAGACCTGTACCTTTTGTAAGACCACAGAAACTTCTGGGAGAGCTTTGGGCAGATAGAGACCGGGCCCAAGAAAGAATGAGTTCAGGCAAAGCTTCTTCCACAAAAACCATGAAATCTAGGGATTTGGAAAAGCTGGGACCCTCTGGGGCTGTCTAGTCTTGGGTCTCCATTAGCACAGGAATGGTGCACAAAGAAATGGCTCAGAGTCATTCAAGCCTTCTCCTCCAGCTTTGACGCTTTCTTGGTTTCTCCAGGATCTTGGACATTTCACTTCTTTCCCAGACTCAGTCTTCCTCTGTGAAGTGGAGATTGGGCATCCAACTCTGACGAATTCGTAAACAGAAAATCGGCATGCTTGCTGCATGGGGTGAGGTTGGACTGACCGGCCCTCCACTACTACCACCATGCACCACTGGCCTTGTTGTTAATGTTAAGTGCCATCGAGTCGGTTCCGACTCATAGCAACCCTGTATAGGGTTTCCAAGGAGCCGCTAGTGAGCTGGAACCGTCAACCTTATGATTCAAACTGACATTGCAGTCTAGTGCATTACCCCACAGCGCCACACCAGGTCTGGAGGGCTCAAATCCCATCAACTGGGGCCAGAGTCCCAAATGCTGGACTGGTTGTTTTAGATCCTCTGTGTTTGAGGTCCCTGTCTCAGAGCACCTTGTCAGGATAGGTCCTTCTTCCCACATGGAGAGGGTGAGGGTCATGACTCAAGTGAAGGGCTAGTGTCCTAGGGTAGGCTGTTGGAGAAGGAGCTGATCAGTACCATACTTGTCCCTTCACCTCTTTGCTTTAGAGATGGTGCCCATGAGAGAGCCTGCAGCTCTGGGTGGGGCCTGTGTAGGGGTTCTGGGGAGTCCTTAATACACCTTCTGCCCCACCCACTTCTCTTCTGCTCTCTGTCCTTCACCTTTGTTCCTCCTCCTCCCTGGCCCCATCCCTGCTACTTCCCTCTAAGGCACTTTGACCTTTCCCTGTTTGATGCTCTGTTGGAATAGGACCCAAGACCCCCAACTGTCCCTGTCACTATCACTATCATTCGGGTGAGGACCTGAGTCCCAAGCCTTCAACAAAAGTAGAGTCCACCTTTGTTGCTATTGGGTGCCGTTGATTGGATTCCAGCTCATAGCAGTTCTGTAGGACAGAGGAGAATAGCCCATAGGGTTTCCTAGCGTGCCATCTTTATAGGAGCAGATGGCCCGGTCTTCTCTCCTACGGAGCAACTGCTGGGTTGGAACTGCTGACCTATGGGGTAGCAGCTGAAAGCTTGACCATTGTACCAGCAGGGCTCCCTAGATCTTTCCTAGTCTAACCTATTCATTTTACTGCTTTTGATTCATAGTATATTTTTTCTTTTTGTTTTATGATTGTATGTTAGCTTTTGCTGTCTATCAAACCATTTCTAGTATTGAAGGCTTAAAATAATGAATCATTATTTCTCATAATTCTGTGGGCCAGCAAGGAGGTTCTTTTGATCGGGACTGGCGTGGCCTGACCCTGGGGTCAACTTGGCTAGGGTGGGGTGATCTAGGATGGGCTTCCTCATGTGTTTGAAGTTGGCACAACGTTAGCTGGGTTACTTAGGATGACACAGTGGCCTGGGCTTGTTCACATGGTGATGGTCACTGGGCTTCTGAGAGCAACAAGAAAGGGTAGCCCTTGATGTGCAACCTTTTCCAAATCTCTGCTTGCATCGCATTTGCTAATGGCCCATTGGCCAAAGCAAGTTACATGGTCATGCCTAAATTCAAGGGGTGGAGAAATTAAGGACTCTTGAAGGGCTAGACAGCAAAGTTACATTGCAGAAAGACCTGGATACAGGGAAGGAAGGAATCTGTGGCCAGTATTGTCATCTACCATGATAATGTATTGTCTTGTTCTTGTTTTTTTCTGATATGTATTATCACCGAATGGCTAGAAGCATGGGCTCTCATGTCAGACCAACCTAAGTTCAAAACCCGGTTCCTCCATTTGTTATCCATCCCTGTGACCCAGAGCAAGGGTTTCAGCCTACCTGATCCTCAGTGTCTTCACCTGTAAAATGCAAGTCATGTTACTGGCCTGGTAGGAACTCAGGAGGACTAACTGATAAGGTGTAGGTAACGAACATGCTCAGCCACTGGGTGGCACACAATAGGCATTCAGTAAGTGTAAGCTACTTTGTTTACTGGTTTGCTCATTGAATTGACTGGGCTTGGGGGGCCTTCAGCCTATATCAGTATTTGATTCTTAACCTGCTGGGGATCTAGGCTGGCTTTGCTGGT
Source organism: Chrysochloris asiatica (assembly GCF_000296735.1). Classification (NCBI taxonomy): domain Eukaryota; kingdom Metazoa; phylum Chordata; class Mammalia; order Afrosoricida; family Chrysochloridae; genus Chrysochloris; species Chrysochloris asiatica. The sequence goes on along the minus strand of NW_006408541.1, from coordinate 20,096,292 downwards.
TCACCAAGAGAAGATCCGAGATGGGTGTTAGGAAAGGCAGGTCAGAGGCTGAGGTGACTGGGGATGGGGAGAGGCCCCAGCTGGGCAGGAAGGTGGCTTAATTACACCAAGACAGGCTCCGAACCTGACAGCAACAGTAACAACATAGCTCCACTGCTTGCAAGAAAGTGAGGAGCCTGCAGAGCCAGGAGAATGCTTCATCTTAGTAAGAGTTGGAGGTCTAGAGGGGAGCCTCCAGTGTGGGCTTTTCCAAGGCACCATGTTTTTGTCTAATTTCCCTCTGGGGGTGGCAGTGGGAGAGATTGGTCTCCTAAATAGGCCATCGGAGAGGCCTAAAGCCGGGTAACCAGAGGGGCCTGGAGATTTCGTCGTACTCTGTGGAGTCTGGATAAAAGTCTTTCACCGGGTTTTTTTCCAAGGCAGTAAATGAAAGAAATATGTCTTTTTACATTTATAAAACTCAGAAAAATGTCTTTAAACAGCTTTTGCTCCCCTGCTATAATTATTTATTTTCAAACACTCCTACAGGGGACTGCTCCGTTTTTATTTTTTTTAATCCTCACTCCTTTTTCTTTTCATAAATCATTATGAAAACAGAGACTAACACTGGCTCTGAAAGGTTGAAAGATTTATGTAACACATTTATGTTTCCCATTTTCTCATTCTGGTACTCGGCTGCAAAAGCTAAGCTAATAAAAGCTGCTATTAATATTTCTTGTTGCCTAGCAACCCCAGAGCGGGAGTAATAGCTTCAGCTAGAAAAATAGATGACCGATAAGGAAAAATTCAATTCTTTTATTATCTCAGGGGAAATGGCCTTTTACTGGAACATTATGATGTACGAGTGTGAAGTTGAACACAAAAGATTTTTTTGTGTGTGTTTGTTTTTCTATTTTTAATGAACATTATTTTACCTCCACTAACTCTCTTAGGGCACTTTTGTTTTCTTTTGCACACATCCCGCCCCCCCACCCGCCCCATCCCTCATACTTAATTTAGCAGCTATAGTAGTTAAAAATCTGTCAGCGTTTTTTTAGCTTAAAAATGGCTTTTGCAAAGGTTTATAACTTGGTCATAAAAATTCACTCCCTGTTAAAACTCAGGCCAGTGATAAGCTAACACACACAGGGGCCCATTCTCTGCTGTGAACAGACTCATGTTTGTGAAGAGATAAGACTCTTGGCTTGTTTTTTTCCTACAAGAAAGGTCGGAAGAGAGCAAAACACACGCTCTTTCCCATGTCCCAGTTTTCTTTGGAACCCAGGGACGCTGTCTTTCTTGAGAACTATTTGCTCTAACGTTCAGGGTGTGTTCAAAGTGAGGAAAGAATGGGGCATTGACATTTGTTGAACACCCACTGTGTGCAATCTCACAACAGCCCTGTGAGGTACATTCCATTATTATTTCCATTTGTCAGATGCAGAAACTGAGGCTTAGAGAGGTTAAGGGATCAGCCCAAGGTAGCATTGTAAGCTTTAATGTTTCACTTAGATGCTTTTGGACAGCGTCCTGCGTCCTTGGCTCTATGACATTTTGGTCCAGAGGATCCTTTGTTGTGGGGATGGTCCTGTCTGTGCATTGTAGGATGTTTAGCCATGTCTCTACCTCCATCCGCTAGACGTCTCCCTCATTATGTCCATCAAAAAAATGTCTGCTGGCAATGCCAAATGGGGGAGTGATGTATATAATCACCCCATGCTGTTCCCTCTGCCCTGAAGGCTCTTCCTCCCTGTCTACCAGGTGAACTTTTCCTGCATATTAGGACCCACTGCAGAAGTTATCTTCTTTCTGAGGCTATCTGGGTCAGGACCAGGACTAGGGTGAGCAAGGGAGGCATTCACCTAGATCACAAAATCTAAGAGCTCACCAAAAAATAAATAGAATGTTAATGCGATCTTAAAAAAAAAAAAAAAAAAAAAGCAAGCTGCAGAGGATACCTAAAATACTTCTGAAAGGATACAAAAGAAACTGTAAAAAGTGGTTGTTGCCTCTGGAAATGGAGGCGACGACGTTATAGTAAAAAGGAAATATATCTGTCTGTGAGAACTTTTTATACTGTCTGAGTATTTATCACGGACACGAATTATTTTTCAACTAAATAAGTCCATTTCTAAAATAACAGATGTTGTTGTTGTTAAGTATCATGGAGTCGGTTCCGACTCATAGTGACCCTGCACAGGGTTTCCAATGTTGTAAATCTTCATGAGAGCAGAAAGCCTCATCTTTCTCCCGCGGAACAGCTGGTAGTTTCAAACTGCTGACCTTGAGGTTAGCAGCCCAATTCAAAACCACTACGCTACCAGAACTCCTTAAAAAAGGGACAGATTCAGAAAATGTGGTATATACATACAATGGAATATGGCTCAGCCATAAGCAGAAATGAAGTCCTAATAAACGCTACAGCATGCGTGAACCTTGAAAACATTATGCTGAAAGACATCGGTCAAATCATGGCAAATCACTGTACGATTCCCCTTTTATGAAATATCCTCATTAGCCACTGTTTGGACTGATCTTTACTCTTTGGATCATATTGGTAAGTCCAAGACTCACTCTTGGTTATGATTAATTCTTTAAAACGGTCTTCATCAGTTTCAATTTTGCTTAATTACTTAAAAACTGATGGATGAGGGCTACCTAAAATGGGGCTACAACGTGCCCAGTGAAGGAGACTTCCTGCAGAGCCTCTGAATACATAAGACTATAGGTGGAAGCCTGAACCACATCCAGATCTCCAGAGATGGGAAATTCCCACTTGAAGGACAAGCAGACCAACCTGGAGT
>NW_006408541.1:20030270-20093409 GCF_000296735.1 Chrysochloris asiatica | reverse complement strand
CCCAAAACTAAGTTAATACAAAAAACAGATATGGAATAAAACATCAAATTTTAAATAAAGATGGGATCAATCTGAATCTATGGGACTCTTTGGGTGTCTAGAGCGACAGTTGCCCTACCAGTAAGACAAACTGAAGGCTATGTCTCTACCTGGTGGCTCTCTCCAGCACCCGCACCTACCAAAGAGGCTGCCGAGCAGATGACCCTCCATATCTACTTACTGATGGAATGGGTGGGAGAAGAGAGATCACTTGCCCAAAATCAATAACATCATAGGAAAAAGGGTAGCGCCAGAACCTGAACCAGAGCCTCTGACCCCAAGTCCGGTACTCTTTGCAACTGGCCTTGAAGGATTCACAGATGCCTGGGTGCTCCCATCCTGGATGAGGGGAGCTGAAAACAGCAGTCATGATTTCAGCTCGGTGTCAACTTGACTGTCCCTGTGGGCTGTCTCATTCCAGCCTCAGAGCCCCCAGGCCAAGCAAGATCTGAGATGCACCGCCCACTGGTGTGGAGTGTCTCCAAGAACAGAACTGTGCTGGGCAGACCCCTGGAGTAGTGCTCACGCTCACTGTGGTCACAGATTTCTTGTCTAGATCTTTGGAGGGCAGAGGTCACAGCTTGTCTGAACCTGCATTCTCTTGAATGGATGCACTCACTACAACTCTAACAATTTGTTAACATCTATCTAATACTTGGAGTTCTGGTGTGGCGGTGCAGGTTAATGTACTGGACTGCAAGGGTAATGTACTGGACTGCAAGGATTACAAATGCAAGGTCGGCAGTTCAAACCCACCAGCTGCTCCTCAGAAACCCTTCACAGGGTCACTATGAGTCATAATCGACTTGACAACTCTTAACAACATCTAATGCTTACTATATACCTGACTTGCACTTAAGGCATCTCATTTAATCCTTATAATGACCCTAAGGAGTCGCAATCCTCTCCACCAGATCCCTGCCATGCCGCCATCATGGATACCAACCATGCGCCGCCCATCATGTTGGCCAGAGTCACCAAGGTTTTGGACAGGACCACCTCTCAAGGACAGTGGCGCCATAATCCGCAACATGGAAGCCCCAAACGTGAGGGTGAAGTGCTCACTCTATGAGAATCGGGAGAAGCCTGGAGGCTGCACTGAGGCTACTGCAGAGTCCTGGATGCCTGGACCACCACTTGGTCAGCGGAAATGATCTGCATGTGTTCAGTAAAGCATTCAAGCTCACGAGCCGCTCCTTGGAAACCCTATCCAGAGTCATTATGAGTTGGAACTGACTCAGCGGCACTTAACAACAACAACAGTTATATGTAAACTTGGAAAAAAAATAAAAAGAAATGGAGTCCTAGAAAAGTCAGTCGAAAACCACACAGTTGTCAAATAGTGATGCCGAGATTTGAATCTGGGCAGTCTGACTCCTGAGCCTATGCACACAATATCAAACCTTTGCAGCCTTCTAGTGAATGAGTGGATGGATGCATGAGGGAGGGGTCGAGCTGCTCCTGAAACCCACTTTTATGTGTCCAACTCCGAGCAGGGCCACTCATGCCCTTAGTGACACAGCATGATGCTGGAGTGTGGAACAGGGTAAGGAGGGCTGCCTGGAGGCAGTGGCTTTGTGAGGGCCAGAGGACAGCTGGAAAAACCTAAAGGAAGGAAAGCTTGCATCTGCATGCTCCTCCTGTTTGGACTCAGCCACTGCCCCCTCCCCGGGATTCACAATCCAGTTAGCAAGGATGTATGCCCACTTAGGTGCCTTCTGGTGCCCATGCCCACCGACCCCTGCCAGATTCCTAATGGGAACCGTGACCCCCTGGCCACTAGGGGTGCAAGGGCCAGGCATTTAACTTCCACTCTGGGCAGGATGCCAAGCTTGGCAGAGTAAGAGCTCTGGGAGCGGCTCCCGAGTGGAGGGGGAGAATTCAGAGAAAATCGCAGCAGCATCCGTCAGCTGCAGCTTGGCTATTACTCGGTATAATGGCTCTTTCCTCTGAGTGCATATTCAGTACCATGTTTGGGAAAATGAGCTGCTTTTTTTTTTTGGAAAATGAGCTTTTAATGTACCATCGGCATTGCGGAGAAGCCATCTCTGGCTCTGCAGAATGTCTGGAGCACATACAACTTGAGATTTATTGCCATCATTTTCCTCCTGCTCTGGCTGGATAATAAAAAGGCCGTCTCATGCGCACTCTCTCTCCCATCTTGCGGCTTTGCCCATTTAGAACTTGGAGTCTTTATAAACCGCAGCAAGACTAATACAACTCATCTCAATATTAAAGCTCCAGAAATAACATCCAAGCGCTATTGAAGCCCAGGGGCCGAGAGCATTTTGGGGAGAAGAGCGTCCTGTTGACTCTGTTGCAGATTGGACCGAGATGGTGCTGAAACAAGAGCACTTAGCTTGGAGTCTGGAGTCCTGAGTTCCCTGTTCTGAACCACAAGGCAAGTTACTCTCCCTCTCTGAGCCTCAAGTAAGACAGAGCTGATGATACTTACTTCCTGGTGCTTGTGTAAGAGTTAGCAGGTATCTGACAAGGGTTTGTTGAATGAATAAAAAACAAATGCTGCCTGAGGAAACACTTCATAAAGTGTAGGGTACCTCCGGCCCTGTTGTTTGATTGTAAGCAGCATGGGGCCAACAGCCTATTTTGTTTTACAGTGCTGTCCACCTGACCTTATCTCCCATCAACTTTGTGGGGAGCTAGACTATGTTCAGAATTACATCTGAGTCTCAGATGTGTACCTGAGACTCAGAAGGTCCTGGGTGGCACCAATAGTTAGAGCTCGACTACTAACCAAAAAGGGAGTCTTGTGTGCTGTGGGTTAATGCACTGGACTGCAAGGTCAGTATGAACCACAAAGTCAGCGGTTCAAGCCCACCAGCCACTCCTAGGAAACCCTATGCAGGGTCACTATGAGTCAGAATGGACTTGACAACACTTAACAGCAGCAACAGCAACAACTAACCAAAAAAGGAGCCCCAGTAGTGCTGTAGGGTAAACACTGGATTGCTAACCACAAGATCGGAAGTTCAAACCCACCAGCTGCTTCTCGGAAGAACAAAAAGGCTTTCTGCTGTCACAAAGATTTACAGCCTTGAAAACACTATACAGGGAGGGTCCTTTGAGTCGGAACTGGCACAATGTCAGTGAGTGAATGAGTGAAACTAACCAAAAGGTTGGCAGTTCTAATCCACTTACAGGCTCCAGGAAAGGAAGGCCTGGTGATCAGCTGCCAAGGAGACTGCATGCAAGTGGGTTCTAATCAGTGTCACAGAGGGTGACCATGCAGGACATTGACCAGAAGGTAATGGGTTTTAACCTGAGACTCAAAAGAGCATGTGGCTTGTACACAAACACAAACACTTAGTAAGGAGTGGAGACTAAAGGAACTCATTAGAAATGAAGACTTCCAGGCTCCACCCAGACCCACTGAATCGAACTCTGGTTCTAAGCAGGCCCCAGGAAATTCTGATGCAAGCTCGGAACCCCTGAACTGTGAGCACCTTCAGCTGAATCCCAAGTTCTCCATTGTTTGGAGGACACTGTGGCTTGTGTTTGTTCACCCTGAGAATTTCACCACATCTATGACCATTGCCAACCTTGTCCTTCCATGAATCAGAGGGTCTGCCCCTCTGCCTGTGGCTCCCGAATCTTCCCAATTCTCAGTTCTGTTGGCCCAGGTCTCCTAAAATGGTCGATGTGTCATCCTTGTCAGGTTCCATGAGTAATTGTACACCATGGGCCTAAGCAGAGTCAGGAAAACAAAATGCCATAGGAAGGAAGAAAGGAAACCCAGGGCAGGGAATGACCAGGGGGCAGGGCTCTCTCAACAGTGTATGGGTGAGTGTGCCTGGCATGTACACCAGGCCCGGAGTAGTTGGTGACGTCCATACTCTGAAATCCTGAGAAGACAGAGTATGAACAAATGGATTCAAGCCAGACACCTGCGGCACTGGCAGCAATTGGGTCAGAAGAATTGGGCCTTGGTCAGAAAGACCAAGACCACAGAGTGATAGCAAGAGTTGGGGCCCCAGCTGAGATGCTGGGTCCAAAGGGTCAGCCTGAGATGGTCATGCCCCCATCTCTTCATACTCCTGAGGGCTCTGTACTTATGCACATCTCCACCCCTCCTTCACTGTGCCTGAGCCCCTGCTATTCAAAGCAGACTAAATCCCAGCCAGCAAATTGGCCCCATCCATCTGCACGCTCCACTATTATGATCTTGATTGTAATTGGAACTGTTATCTTCCCAGGCCCCCTGCAAAAATTGACCCCAAGCGTGGTAGGGACCAGGCTTACTTTGCCCCTAGCCTGTGGTGGACAGCCTGCGCCCCCAGGCAGTGTCCACAGCATGAGTGAGCAGCAGTCAGCTGGTGATGCCAGAGACAGCGTTCTCCTCTGGATCCAGGCTGTGGCCTCTATGATGGCCTCTTAGTCTGGGCACTTCACAGCACATTTCTCTGCCGACTGCCCTGCTGAGAAGGAGGCGGTCCATTGGTGTTAACATCACATGACTTGGAGAGACCTGGATTAAAATCTGTCTTCCTCCAGCGGCTTGCCCTGTTGAGGAAGTTACTCAAACCCGCAGAACTTAAGTGTGAAATGGTTACTTTAATAATCCTTACCTAATGGGGTTGTTTTGAAAATTAAATGCTATAGTGTTTATAAAATGCTCAGCATGGTAGCCATAACAGTGCTAAAGGATTCATAAATCCTTTATGCATAAGCTATCTCTGTGTTTGCTCCCTGCCAACCCACATGCAGAATTCTGTATTCTCTCTGACCACCCAAGAATGTGCCCAAGTATCAGTGAACCCTGGGGCTCTTACAGGGATGCCACCACAGCCAATTTAGATATTAGTATGCACCCTAGTTCCCTGTTGGCCATACTGTCACTGTGATGATCTCTCTGTTGTTCCTATCTCCATGGCATGTTCAGTATCAGAAATCCTCAGTTCTGTCTCATGTTCTCATTTCTATAGCCTCAGCATCTCCCCATAACTTGCGGATTCAGACTCAGCTCTGTGCTCAATTTTAAAAATCCTTCACTAACTGGACTACCATTCTTAGAGGTCAGTTGAGCAACCATCTACTTCTACTTGAGCACCCTCCACCCCAAGAAGGTTATCAGTATATTTCTTACAAGCAATATAGTTTTCCCCCAAAAAGGATTCTGGTTGCATTCGTTCAAGTCCACTAGGAAGCAGACATTACAAGGCAATATCAAATAGACAGGAGATTTATCCAAGAAAGAGAAAGAGAATGCATGAGACGTGTCTTAGTTCTCGAATGTTGCTCTAACAAATACCACAAGGGGTGGCTTTAACAAACAGAAGTTTATTTCCTCACAGTTTAGAAGGCTAGAAGTCCAAATTCAGAGCTAGACCCTTGAGAAGGGTCCTTGTCTCCTCTCAGCATTCTTTGGAGAGCTCAGTGTGTCTTAGCATCAGTCGTTCCCTGAATCTAGGAGCTTCCCAGTGCAGGGACCCCAGGGCCAAAGGAAGCACTCCACTCCCCTCCCTGCTCTTCTTTCGTAGTGGTAGTAGGTCCCACATTCTCTGCTAGTTCTCTCTCCATTTACATCTCAAAAGAGATTGGCTCAAGATCCAACCTAATCCTGTAGATTGCATCTGACCTCATTAACACCCTAGAAGTGAGGATTTAGAACACGCTGGATAATTGCAATAGATATGGCTGATGACACTAGATTACATCATGGGATTGATTGTATTGTAGTAGATCTCATCGTGAAACTGATAACTACATCTTCACTGCTAAACCACTGAGATTGTGGCCCAGCCAAGTTGACACAAAACCTTAAGTATCTGGTAGCGTAGTGGTTACGAGTCAGGCTGCTAATCTCAGTCAGCAGTTTGAAACTACCAGCAGTTCTGCAGGAGAAAGATGAAGCTTTCAGTTCCCAAAAAGATTTACAGCCTCAGAAACCCTATACAGGCTTGCTATAAATTGGAACCGACTCCACTGCACACCACCACCATCACAAGGTGGAAAGACTTGTAGAGCCCAGTGCACATCTGACCCTGTGGGAGGAGAGAAGGAAGGAAGGAGGACTAGAAGAGCATGATTCCACAAACAGTATAGCTAGGCTAATCGGGGGGGGGGGGTGTCATTGAGCTCAAATCTTCCATTGAAGGAGTCCCACATCATTCCTGAGTGGGTTTACTTAGCACCACTAGCTTGGCCTTAGTAAGAGTGAGTTCATGCCATTGGACCCATGGATAGATGCTGTCTCTGCCACCTTGTCTACTCCACTAATGCATCTCGTTCCAATTATGGGCTGGCTGATAATGAAGTCTGAAGAAGGTCATCTGGCTGAGTCATTTTGTCTGCTGGACAGTGTGAATGCATTCTGATTAGCAAAATGCAAGACGCCAAAAAAAAAAAAAATCCCACGTTATGCCCACTCCCACATGTCTGTCTGTACACATCTACTCTCGATCAACTTTTCTCCACATGTACAGTTCTCCTTACCAGGCTCCTGACCAGACAGCCAGGCCATTGGGTGTGAATCTGAGTTTATTCTATATTCTCACTTCTGGCCACTTCTCCTTCCAAATGAAGTACATGATCAGATACAGTGCTCACAGCTCCAACTATTAGGAAAAATTTCCCTCACTATTCCTTTTCAAGTACTCCTGGTGTGGCACTGTAGGATAAGCGATGGACCGCAAGGTTGGTTTGAACCACAAGGTCAGCATTTCAAACCCACCAGGCACTCCTCAGAAACCCTATACAGGGACTCGGAACTGACTCAGTGGCACTTAACAACAACATTCCCTTTCAAGACCCTCATGGGTATCACTGTATTAAAGTCACTTTCTGCTTTTGATTTGTACTCAAATCTGGAATTAACTCATCAGTGAACCACGGCTGGGTCTTTACCTCTCTCCTCAGCTGGTTGTACAAGACCCACTCTACCTCCCAAATACAGCCACTGTATTTATAGAGCAACATTCGTTAACTAAGACACGTCTCATGTGTGAGCAGAGGGCAGGTCATTGGTGCCGCTATGGTAAGTCACATGTGTGAGCTGAGGGAGGGGCATTGGTGCCACTATGGTAAGTCACACGAGCGCCTGGATTATCTTTTCATTCCGCTTTCTGATGCTCCCTGAATCCAGATAGCCGAGATCCATTTTATGATGGATGCCTGCTGGACTCAGCCCACAGAACTCACCTCTCTAAAGGCAGTTTCAGGTCTATAGCTATTTGGTGTCTCATAGTCAACAGTCCGGTTCTTACCCAATAGTACTCCAGGAACTGTTTCCCAAAAGGAATATAATTATATGCTGCAAATGTCATAGCTCTACTCAGGATCCAGGGGGACCCGCATTGTGATGCTAAGCTTCAAAGTGCATCTTTTCCCATCCTTGGCATCTCCAACATCGTCTCTGCTGCATTAAATGGTCCAAGTGGAAAAGCTGCTTGAACTAAAGCTTGGGTCTAAAGCCCTTTCCAATCCTGTTCATCCAGTCGGTTCTGACTCAGAGCGAGCCTGTATAGGGTTTTTGAGGCTGTTAATCTTTGCAGGAACAGAGATTGCCTCTTCTGGCCTTCTCTCAAAGCTGGCAGCCAGTATGTGGGTTGGAGCAGTTACTTTGGTAAGTATGCGGTGTGTAGATATGATGTAGATATTTATCTTTTATTTTGGAGGGGATGTCCCAGCATATCCCTGACTACTGCACTCCTAAGAACTTTATTAAAGTCTCTGAGTCTTTATTTCTCTTATGCCGTTGGGAAGGTCTGTATCTTAACCTGGACGCCCACATGCTAGCCACCTCTTTCTTGTCCTAGCTGCTCAACAAGAGGTCATCAATGTGATGAATCACTGTAAGGTTCTGTGAAATGCCCAGCTCTCTTCAGACTGTTAACAGAATAGGAGAGTTAGTGTAGCTCTGAGGCAAGCTTGTTAGTGAGTAGTGTTGTGTGGCCCACATAAATATGAACTATTTCTGATCCTCTTTTCTAATGGAAAAGGAGCCCTAGTGGCACTTCTTGATAACCACTTAACTGAAAGTTGAGCAGTTCAAACCCACCAGCTTCTTGGCAGGAGAAAGATGAGGCTTTTTGCTCCTAAAAATGTATAGCGTCAGAAATTCTATAAAGTGTTGCTGTAAGTTAGAATGGAGTTCTGGTGTGGCGCTGGGAGTCAATGCGCTGGACTGCAAAGTCAGTTTGAACCGCAAGGTCGACTGTTCAATCTCGCCAGTCGCTCCTCAGAACCCTTATACAGGGTCGCTACGAGTTGGAACCGACTCAACGGTACTTAACAACTACAACAACATGAATTAGAATTCATTGGCAGTGGGTTGTTTTGGTTTTCTTATAGGGGGCCTGGTGTGGCGCTGTAGGATAAGCAATGGACTGTTACTGCTAACCACAAATTCGACAGTCCAAGCACATGAGCTACTTACTCCTCTGAAACCCTTTACAGGGTCGCTATGAGTCAGGGCCAACTTGGCAACACTTAACAACAACAATGACATATGAATGGACATCAAAAAGTTCATGGAAAAAATCCATTATCTTTTCATTTGATTTCATCCACAAACTTTTTGAACCTCCCTCATACATATACCTTGTAAATTGTATTCTTTGGAATTTTATATTTTAATATTTTTGCATTCCTAGCCACTTCTCGGAAACCCAATACAGGGTCGCTATGAGTCGGAACCGATTCAACAGCATATAACAACAATAACAAATGTGATTAGAACTCTTCCGATACGTTTTCTAACTTTTTTGCTGGTAAATAAGAACTCAGTTGATTTCTCCTATGTACTTTTATTTGGCTGCCTCAAATTCTAATCTTTTTAGAATTCATTTAGTTGAGATTTCTAGAAATGCTATTAACACATATACAAAGAAGCTATTTACCAATGGTTGTAACAGCATTTAACAACAACAACCTGCTATTTATTGGGAGTGCCTCTAGTGGGTCACATGGTTGTGACATAAATATTCTTTGTTGTTGTTAGGTGCTGTGGAGTTGGCTCTAACTCACAGCAACTGTGCACGCAGAGCACAATACTATCCATCCGCAGTACTATCCATCCGCAGTACTATCCATCCACAATACTATCCATCCACAATACTACCCAGTCCTGTACCATCCACACAAATCAATATGTTTCAGCCATTGTTGCTGCTCCTGTGTCACGGTGTCAGTCCATTTCTTTGGGATGCGTCCTGTCTTTCACTGACCCCTCCATTTTACCAAGTGTGATGTCTTTCTCCAGGAACTCAGTCCTGATTATACGTCCAGAGTATGTGAGACAAACTCTTGCCGTCCTCGCTTCTAAAGCGCATTCTGGCTATTTCTTCCAAAACAGATTTGGTTTTTCTTCTGGCAGTCCAAGGTAATTCCAATGCATCAGTTCTTTTTCGGTCTTCCTTATTTATTGTTCAACTTCCACATATAAACGAGGTGATTGAAAATACCATGGCTTGGTCAGGGGCATGCTATTTCTCAATATTTGCTCTATAACATTTTAAAGAGGTCTTTTGCAGCAGATTTGACTACTACAATACATCACCTGATTTCTTGACTGCTGTTTCCGTGAGTGTGGATTGTGGATTCAAGCAAAATGAAGTCTGATGACTTCAATCTTTTCTCCATTTATCATAATGTTATTTGTGAGGATTTTGTTTCCTTTATATTGAGGTGCAATCCATAATGAAGGCTGTAGTCTTTGTTCTTCGTCATTATTTCAAGGCCCCACTTCACTTTGATCCAGCAAGGTTCTATCATCTGCATATCACAGGTTGTTGATGAGTCTTCCTCCAATCTGGATACCACATTCTTCTTCATAGAATCCAGATTCTCAGATTATTTGCTCAGCATATAGATTGAATAAGTATGGTGAAAGAATGCAATGCTAGTGCACACCTTTTCTGATTTTAAGCCATTCAGTATCCTCTTGTTCTGTTTCTTCTTTGTTGTTGTTAGGTGCAGTTGAGTCAGTACCAACTCATAGCAACCCTATGTACAACAGAAGGAAACGCTGCCCGCTTCTGCACCCACCTCACAATCGTTGCTACATTTTAGCCCATCACTGATGTCTCTGTGCCAATCCATCTCATTGCGGGTCTTCCTCTTCTCCAATCCTCCATTTTACCAAACATTGTATCCTTCTCCAGTGATTAATGCCTCCTGACAATATGTCTCATGTCTGAAAGATGAAGTCTGGCCATCCTAGCTTCCGGGGAGCCTACTGGCAGTACTTCTTCCAGCACAGATTGGTTTGTTCTTTTGGCAGTCCATGGTACTTGTAATAGTCTCCTCCAACACCATAACTCAAATGCACCAATTCTTTTACACTGTCCAGCTTTCACATGCATATGAAGTTGTTGAAAATATCATGGCTTGGGTCAGGCGCATTTTAGTCCTCAAACTGACATCTTTGCTCTTCAACACTTTAAAGAGATCTTGTGCAGCATATTTACCTAATGCAATACGTCATCCAACTTCTTGGCTGCTGCTTCATTGAGTGTTGATGGTTGCTCTGAGCAAAATGAAGTCTTTGACAACTTCAGTCTTTTCTCCATTTATATGGACATTATTTATTGGTCCAGTGGTGAGGAGTTTTGTTTTCTTTAGGTTAAAGTGCAATCTATACTGAAGGTCTTTGATTTTCTTCAGTAAATGTTTTAAGTCCTCTTCACTTTCAGCAAACAAGGTTGTATCATCTGCATATTGCAGTCCGTTAAAGATTCTTCCTCCAATCTTAATGCCACATTTTTCTTCATATAATCTAGTTTCTCTTTAGCATACTTAAAAAACATACTTAGCTTTTGTTTACTTTCAGATTTTGTTGCATTTTCTTCAAAAGACTTTTAAGTGTGTATTGAGATGACCATATACTTTTTCTTCTTTGGCATATTGACGTGATGACTTTTATTAATATATACTGAGTTATGATGTGTGCATGTAAACACACATATTTATGCACACATAGATAAATGCACATATTTTTACATATGAGACTGGATTTATATACTATTGGCTTAGGATTTTAAAATTTTTGTGGTGAAATTGATCTGTAGTTTTCTTTCTATAACTGATTTTCTCTTTATCAAGGTTGTACCATCTTCATAAAATTAATAGTTTATTTCATTGGCATCTCTATAGATATTACCACTGAGTTATATATAGTATTAGCTAATAATTTTTATAGCTTCTGTACCTGCAATTATGCCTCCATCATATTCCTAATGTTGTATATTTCTGTTGCTGTTAATTGCCATCGAATCAGTTCTGACTCATAGTGACCCAGTATAGGGTTTCCAATGAGCAACTGGTGAATTTGAACCACCAACCTCGTGGTTCAAACAGTCCAGCGCATTGTCCCGCAGCACCACACCAGGGCTCGAATTGTATATAGTATTATCTAAAAATTTTTATAGCTTCTGTATCTGCAATTTTGTTGCTGTTGGTAAGTGCCATCGGGTCAGTTCCAACCCATAGTGATATTGTATAAGGTTTCTGAAGAGCAGCTTGTGAGTTTGAACCGCCGACCTGCAGTGCATACCAACCTTGAAGTTCAGCACATTAACCCACAGTGCCACAAAAATTTTACCTCTATTCATATTCCTGTTAAGTGCCATTGGATTGGTTCCAACTCATAGTGACCTTGCATAGAATTTCTGAGGAGCAGATGTTGAGTTTGAACTGCCGACCTTGCAGCTTAAATGACCGTAAGGTCCAGTGCGTTTCCTATGGCACCGTATCAGGATTCCTAATGTTATATTGTTGTTGTTGTGAAGTGCCGTTGAGTCGGTTCTGACCCATAGCAACCCTGTATAGGGTTTCCCAGGAGCAGCTGGTGAGCTTGAACCACCGACCTTGCAGTTCAAGCGACTTTGCAGTGTGACGCATTAGCCCCCAGCGCCACCCCAGGCCTCCGTAGTTGTCTTTAATCTTTTTGTTTCATGCTCATCTTTAGCAGATTATCTGTCTTACTGGTTTATCGACTTTATTTTATTCAGAGAGTCAACAAGGAGAGTTATGTTTCAAAACTATTACTTTTTTTCCCTTAATTTATTCATTTCCCCTCTTATATATATTAATTTCTTCCTCTTTCTATAAGCGTTTAAATTTTTCATTTTAGATTCTTATGCTCGTTTATTTGCATTGTTTATTGCTTAATAATAAAAATTTTATGACTTTTTTTCTGAGTATGGCTTTGGCTGCATCCCATAAATTTTGAAATGAAGTGTTCTTACATCTTTACTTCTTTCTTCCAAAAGCACAGCTTTATTGATTTCATAAAAATGGCACATGTTCATTGCAAAGAAAAAAAACCCTTAAATACAAGTAAATACAATGAACAAATAAAAATCATTAAAATTGCACCATCCATAAATAACCATTAACCAGTGTTAACCCTACTATTTGCTAAGTGAGAAGCTCTGGTAGCGTAGTGGTTACCAATCGGGCTGCAAACCACAAGGTCAGCAGTTCGAAACTACCAGTTGCTCCGCAGGAGAAAGATGAGGCTTTCTGTTCCTATAAAGATTTACAGCCTCAGAAACCCTGTATAGGGTCGCTATGAGTCAGAACCGACTCCATGGCACACAGCCACCATTTGCTAAGTATCTTTTCAGTCATTTCTTTATGCATTATCCACCTATAATTTGCAAACATGAGACCATATTATGGTCTCTTTTCCTTTACTTTCTGGTCTATTCTATTAGAGTTGTTTTGTAGCCTGCCAGTTTTCCACAACAATGTGATGGATATATTTCTATACCCATAATTATAGGTTTGTGCCCGTTTTTGTGGTCCATTGTATGGACGTTTCATCAGGAACTTAAACAATCTTCTATTGACCAACCTTTAGGCTGTTCCTGATTGTCTCTATTGACAGACACTTAGACACTTAGGCTGTTTCTAATTTTTCTCTATAGAACCTCTTAGGTTGGGTTTCTTAGAAACTATGAAATGATATTGTTAAGGTGTGGTCTCAGGGGACAAGTGAGGGAAGCATGATTTGGAGACTGTCTTCAGCCTGATCCCCCAGGGAGTCCTGGAGAACAAGTTGTACCACCGAGTTGACCCCGCCTAGAGGCAAGGGAGTTGGCTTCTTGTACCCCCATATCAGTCAGTCATTGCCTGCAGGTTCTGGGAGGAGGTAACTCCCTCAGGGGAGGTAGCTCCTCTTGGCCACAGGAGAAGGGGGCACTGGCCCAGTGAAGAGGATCTGGATGGGACCCACAAAGTTGTTACTACATCAGTGGTTCTTCACTGGGGGAAGTTTAACGCCGCCCCTGCCCCCCCACCCCACCCCAGGGAGCATTTGGTCTGGGCATATCTGCGATGGTCACAGTTAGAATGAGAAGAGACAAGGGGTACAGCTAAACATCTTATAATACAAGGACAACTCCCACAGCAAGGAATTATTTGTCCCAAAATAATAATAGTGCCAAAGTTGAAAACTCCTTCACTGTATAAACAATCTTGAATTAAACACTTTTGTGGGCTGATTTCATCATGTTTGTTGAGTTTTACAGTTATCTGTTTACTGACTTCCTTTGGGACTCCAGAACTTCTTGAAATAGTTATCTGACTCTGTTGTTGTCCTCCCAGCTTCTCTTGACTTTGCTTCCCATCACTCCACTGAAACGGCTCTCATTGTGACCAGCATCTAGTTCAGTACTTGGACCTCGTCTTATTGGACTGGTCATCATCTCTGCATGATGACTTATTCATCCTTGTTAAGTATGTTCTCCACTCAACTTCCTGGACATACCTTTCCTGACTTTTTTCTATCTTTCCAACGTAATCTAAGCACTGAAGACCCCAAAGCTTAGTTATATGACTTCTCTTTTATTGTCTTTTTTCTTTTTCATGATTTCATCTAGTTTTGTGGTTTTAAATACTCTCTACTCCATCCATCTGTCATGAGGACTTGTGTGTTGCTATGAGGCTGAGCAGGCTTCAGTGGTGGGGCTTCCAGAAGAATATACAGTAGGAAGAAAGGCCTGGGGGATGAGAAATCAGCCAATGAAAGCTCTGTGTGCCACAGTGGGATGGTGCATGACTGGGTAAGATTTTGTTCAGTTGTGCATGGGGTCACCATGAGTTTGGAGCCAACTCAGCAGTAGCTAACCACAACATACCAGTAACGTCTTAATTCTTTATTTCTACATATCTTTATCTCTGTCAGTATGAGACCTCTCAAACTTAACCCCCCTCTAAAACCAAGCTCCTGATGTATCCCCTTAATCTGCTTTCCTGCCCTTTCTCCCTCCCAACCTCATCTCAACACTGGAAACTCCCTTCTACTAGTTGCTCAAGACACAAACCTTGGAGTTGTTTTTGACGCATATTTTTCTCAGACGTGGATTTCTAGGTAAGGGTCTTGTTTCTGGTTTAAAACCTTTCTGTGCCTTCACGCCTCCCTCAAAGTCAAAACCAAAGTCCGTGTAGTGGCTCATAGACCTTCCCCTAGCCCCATTGCTTCCTCACTCTTCCTTGAACCTGCCAGCTGTACCCCTGACGCTATCAACACTCCTGTTCACTCTGCCTGGAATGCTCTTCCTACAGATAGCTTGTGTCCACACCTCTTTCGTGTCCTAGAAGTGACTTAAATGTTGCCTTCTTGACATGGCTCTCTCTAATCACCTTTTCTAAAATTAAACCCCCACCCCCACCCCAACATGTTCTCATCCTCTTCCCTGCTTCTGCTTCCATCTGTGGCATTTCTTGCTACCTCAAATGCTATGTCGTTTATTTCTTTATCTTGGGTAGCTTCTTTCTCCCTGAGAGTAGGGACTTGTATTGTTGTATCCTGAGAACCTAAAACACACTTCATATGTAGTGGTGGTGCTTGTGTTGGTGGTTGTATGCCATCGAGTCAGTTCTGACTCATAGCGACCCTGTGTAGGGTTTCTGAGTTAGTAAATCTTTACAAAAGCAGAACGCCTCATCTTTCTCTTGCGTAACAGTTAGTGGGTTCACAATGCTGGCCTTGTCATTAGAAGCCAGAAACCTAACCCACTAAGCTACCAGGGCACCTTTCATTTGTAGTTGTTGTGGTTGTTAGGTGCCATCCAGTTGGTACCGATTCATAGCGACCCTATGCACAACAGAATGGAGCACTGCTGGTCCTGGGCCAACCTCACAATTGATGACACTCTTGAGTTCATTGATGCTGCCATATTGCCAATCCATCTCGCTGGGGATCGTCGTCTTTTTCTCTGACCCTCCACCATGTGTCATTTGTAGTAGATACTCAATCATCACTTTTTAATAAGTTTATTGCCCGGATTGATGATGATGATAACAGCTAAAATATCTGAAGTGTTTTCCTACTTAGTACTGGGCTAAGTGCATTGTTACGCATTATTTTTACAAAACTATGAGGTACCAGTACCTGTTGCCATTGAATTGATTCCATGGAGTGTGAGCTGTGCCCCATAGGGTTTTCAATGCTTGAAGTAGACCGCTAGGCCTTTCTTTCGAGACACCTCTGGGTGAACGCAGAACTCCCACCTTTTGGTTTGTAGCTGAGCATGTTAACCTTTAGTACCACACCGTTTATGGAGACGTCAGCAGAGGGCTATGAAGGTATTAAGCCAGCATTGGTGCCAGTGTTGAAACATGGTCCTCCTACCCAGTGCTGCAGCTCACAGTCATCACACACAGCCCAGAAAATGGGTGCACCAACTTAAACCTCCACTGGTGGTGCCCAAAGTGCTAGCTCTCTCTTACCTCGTTAGCTCACCAGATGATTGAGCAATCGTGCCATTGCTTGCTCCCAACTTTTCTGGATCTTTGGGAAGAATATGTTGTAGTTCTCCAAGACAGAACCCAGATCTTCACTGATGGAGCAACTCAATGCCCCAGGCCTCTCTGATCCTCAGTTTTCTCATCTGTAAAAATGGGTATCTTCACATCACATAGGAAGGATGTGAGAATGAATGGAGTCATTTGTGAGAGAGGCCCAAAGCTTGTGAAAAGAGCCCTGATGGAAAGAATGTTCCTTGTCGGGCTGCCAACTGCAAGATCAGTTTCAAACTCCCCAGCCACTGTGTGGGAGAAAGGTGAGGCTGTCTAAGAAACCCTATGGAGTAGTTGCACCCTGTCCTGTAAGTCGTTACGACTCAGAGTTGACTCAAAGACAGTGAGTGATCTTCAAGCTCATGGGGAGCGGAGGAGGGGTGGGGGTGGGGGATCAGGACAGGACTCATAGACCTCTGACCTAGTCATGGAGGGATGCAGCTCTAATTTGTAAGGGTGAAGCTAGCCTGAATTCTAAAACATCCTGTCCTCTTGAACAAGCTGTAACTAATCTGCCAATGTTCAATCAGTGCCCAGAAGAGACTTGGGAGCAAGAACTTTCTGGCTTCCTCTATCTTCTGCCAGGGACCAGATATCCTCTTCATCAGTTCATTAGTGGCAGAGGAGGCAACAAGAATGGCTGCAGATCTGTGCGTCCCATCTGTTCCCCTGACCTGCTTGCTGCCTGATCTGAGGCCAGTCCTTGCCCTTTCTGAGCCTGCCTTTGTCTTCTGGGTCCTCCCTGCCTGACCACCAGCCACAACCACAGGAAAGTAGAATGAACCTTTGCAGACTGCCTCCTTGTCCCTCCCAGCATTTCAATCTCAGCTTAACCAGGGACTTCAACAGGCAAAGCTTTTCTCCAGAGTTCATAAAAACATGTAAACACGGGCGAGGATACAAAATATTGAGCGGCAAGGCAGTAAAACATGCCAGTGTTTGTTGTGTTAATTGAATATTCATGAGCTGACTGTTTAAATTACAGTTCACAACTGTTGCAGGGCCTGATGAATAATTTAAACAAGGGTGGCCAAAGAGATTTCAACACTGCATTAGCAAACTGCTCAGTATCAGCTACAGAGAATTTATAATTAGCTTGGAATATCCTAGCATAAATTCTTTGGAAAGATGTTTTTAATTAGCACGTGGACTATTCAGTTTGAGGGTGGTGGTGGTGGCTGTGTGCCGTGGAGTCGGTTCCGACTCATAGCAATCCAATACAGGTTTTTTGAGGCTGTAAATCTTTACGGGAGCAGAACGCCTCATCTTTCTCCCGCGGCGCAGCTGGTAGTTTCGAACTGCTGACCTTGCGGTTTGCAGCCCAATTCATAACCACTATACTACCAGAGCTCAGTATGAGGGTAGCCCTGCCCTTTCTGTGCGTTTCTTCTCTCACATGGGGTCCTACCTCCCCAGGCTGTTCCCTGAGCCCTCCTCCTAATTCTACAGGTTCTGACCCAGGAATGCCTTCCATACCTACCTCCCTGCCCCTCCAGGCCTACTGCTCCACTCCCCACCCCGTCATTGCTGGGACTGGTACAGACCTCTGCTTGGTCTCCTTGCTCTGTCTCTCCCTCTGGCTACCCCTTTGGGGCAGCCATCAAGGGCTTTCTGAAATGCAGACCTTGACTCCATCTCCACTCCTCCCAGGCACCCTCTACTGAGAAAGCCCGGAGAGATGAAGTGGCTTGTCAGCGCCATGTAGATCCCCGGGGCCACACCAGGTGGGAGAGACATCACTAATAAGGGCACAGCACACACTAAGACCAGGAGGCAGGAGGTGCCCTGTATGAGCTGCCTGTGGGTACAGGATCAGGGGAGGCTTGGAAGAGGCAGGCTCCCGCCATGCAGCACCTTGGATGCTTGGAAAGGGAGGCTGCGGGATGCGGGCCTCAGGAAGGCTACTACTCCGGGGCTTAAAGTGCACGGGTGTGCCTGGCCCATTCATTCAGTAATGACTGAGTGCCTACTGTGTGCCAGTCTTGGGACAGGACACTGGGGAAACAACCCAGAGCCAAGTAGCCACAGTCCCTGACATTGTGGTTGGAACCGTGAGAGACGTCGATACCTGCAAATGCTCGAGTAATTCAATCTGTACTCATTTTAGCGACAGTGAAGTTTTCTTTATTCGATTTTGCAAAATTAGGCTCCCAACCCAGTAAACACAGGCAGACACACCGCATGGCCAGCCCACAAACAGTTTTATTCCCCTGTCTTGAAAAAGGCCCTCCTTCCGTTCCAGTTTTCCCGTTTACACTTCTACCCAGAACGTTCCATTTTCCCTCCCCCTAGAGTAGCCAGGATGGAACTTGGGGACTTAATGACTGTATTCTTACGTAAAGTTCCTAGTCCTAGAACAGATTTTATCTCTGGGTATGACTAACAACCTGTGTCTGGTCTTGCAATCTCATGAGCCCTTTATTCCTGAAGATGAACCATCTTGAGAATTTCTCACAGAACTATATACACTGAGGTAAATGTAAAAGTATAAATTGTGGGAAGTCCAGAGAAAAATTACAGGGCACCATGAGGATAACTGGGGAACCCTGGGAGAACCCAGAGTCGGGGAGAACTACCTGGAGGCAGTGCTATTTGAACTGAACCCTGATAAGTGAAGATGGGCTGGGTTCCAGGTAGAGAGAGCTGGACCATCAGTTCAGGGCTGCCTTGTGCCTAGGGTGGGTTACAAAGGACAGGGAGTCTAGCAGAGCCTTGCAGTGGACTGGGGTGGGACTCTACTGTTATAGGAAAGAGGTATCTGTTTGTGGGGAGCTCATTGTAGGAAGGGGCAACAACCCCCTTTTATGGTACTAAAACCTGGCCTGATTTCAGTGCTGTAAGATCTTGACCAAGTTCTGTGCAATTTCTGAGCTTCATTTCATCAAGATTCAGGTGTACATTTATTCATTCATTCTACAAACTTATATTGAGCCCTCGTCCATGTCCCACTGGCAGTCCTAGTGCGGTGCTGTAGGATGAGCACTAGACCTTAAGGTCAATTTGAACCACAAAGTCAGTACATCAAATCCACCAACTGTTCCTCAGAAACCCTATACAGGGTCACTGTAAGTTGGAACTGACTCAACAGCACTTAACAATAACCGTGTCCCATTAACAACTTCAATGATTTCATTCTACTTGAATTGACAATCAACATCTATGACCTTCAGCATGACATGCAATCAAGAAATCAAAGGATGTATTGCATTAGGCAAATCTGCTGCAAAAGACCTCTGTAAAGTTTTTTAAAAAGCAAAGATGTCACTTTGATGGCTAAGGTGCCTCTGACCCACAGCATGTTCTTTTCAGTCCCCTCACATGCATTGCAAAAGTTGGATAATGAAAAACAAAAAACAAAAGATACATTCTAAGTGTACTGTTGGTAAAGAATATTGAATGTTCTGTGGATTTCCAGAAAAACTAACAAATCAGTCTTAGAAGTACAGCCAGAATAGAACATTCTTAGAAGTGAAGATGGCAAGACTTCAGCTGGCTAACTTTAGACCCATTGTCAAGAGAGTCTGATCTCTAGAAAAAGACATCTTGTTTGATAAGTCGGTGAAAATGAGAGATACCCTCAATGAGAAGGATTGATAAATTAGACACAACATTAGGTGTAAGTCTGCCATTATGAAGATGACACAGGACTGGACAACCTTGTCCATAAAGTTGCCAGGAGATGAGTCAACTCCAAGATAACTAGCCGCAGCAGCCATGCCCCAAGCCCCAAGCAAAGGAGACAGCAGTCCCTGGCCTGTGGAACTTCCATTCCGGTGAATTAGACAGACAATGAGATGAAGCGAAATATACCTTCCCCACCACATACACTAACACATCCTTCCAGAACTAGCTCAGCTTCTTCTATACACAAGAACATCAGGCTCCCTTGAAAGACAACCTGATGATCAAATCCAGGAAGATGGAGAGGTCAGAGCTTGGCTGGGTCCGTTTTCATTATCGTCCTCCTGTGAATGAGCACAGGTAGTCCCTTTCCTCAGCCTCTCTCCTGCCCATCCCCGTGTGGTTCCGCCTTGGATCTGCTCCTGGTGCCTCCTGACTCCTCTAGCCTTTTGCCCTGAGCTACAGTAATCTGCTGGGCACCTTCCAGACACCACCCTGGCTCCCCAATGCCATCAGGACATCCCTTCGTGATCTACCCCTAGTAACTCCCCTGCCTTGGCCATCCAGGAACCTCAGAGTTCTAGCAGCCCCGACCCCCAGGGCTCCCTAGTTCTATTTTCAGCAATTTTTGTGTGCTTGTCATTGTTTTCGTTCCCTCCCAGTCTTTCCTGATTCATCCAGCATTAGTCCAAACAAGACAGATTTTTGTGTTGACTCCCTGTGTGGTGATAACAAGGCCAGACCACACTGCACCCCTCTGCCCTCGGCAGTGACAAGAGCACCGACTTTGGAGTTGAACGGGCCCAGGTTTGAATCCCGGCCCTGGTCCGTCTGAGCTGCAGACAGGAAGTAATTCACTTTTGCCTCCTGAGAGTCCATTTGTTCATCTATAAAGTGGAAACCACAGCACCTCCTTCTAGTTTGTTAACGGATGCTTTGAGACTGAAGAGGAGAACATGGCCTGAGGGTGGGGTAGACCTGTGCTGTAGGTGGGTTCTGCAGTCAAGGGCATGGGAGCTATACTGAACTGGCAACCTCCAACCTCACACATGTACTTTCTCCTTCGTGTCACTCTCTCCTTGAAGTGCCCATGGAGCTTCTCCACTGAGGAGTTGTCTACACGGGTTGTCCGCATTTCTTCCCTTTCCATTTGCCCCCACCATCACTGTGAAACGGCTTCAGGTAGGGGATTGGTGGCCTTTATATTGCCAAATCCATTGGATCCATGCCATCTGTATCAGACGTGATGCTTGGCTACATTGGGCAGCTCCCTCCTTCCCTCGTCTCTGCTCCTCTTGAGTGTTCCCACTGTGTTCCTCTGACTTCTCTAACTCTTCTACAGACCCCTCCAGGATTTCTCTTTCTCTGTGTTCGATCCTCCACCATCATGGCTGGATACTATGGGGAGCCCAGGCCAGTTTCTGCTGCTCAGTCCCCTCTCCTAATGACCTATGCTATCAACCTGCCAACAAAGGAGCTCTGGTAGCGTAGTGATTACGAATCAGGCTGCGAACCTCAAGGTCAGCAGTTCGAAACTACCAGCTGTTCCGTGGGAGAAAGATGAGGCTTTCTGCCCCCCTGTACAGGGTTGCTATGAGTCGGAACTGACTCCACGGCACATAACAACAACACAATCAACCTGCCACCACCAAGTGGTCTCCCCACTTAGATGCTGTATCTAAGCTCAGCCTATTCAAAGCTGACCGCTGCTCCCTACCTGTGCGGACATGTGTCTTCTCCCTTCATCAGGGATGTGCCGTGCTTGACCACCTGCCACAACCAGGTCCAAACCCTGCAGTCTCCCCCTGGGCATCTCTCATACCCATCTCTTGCTTTCCATCTATCTGTGTCTCAATTGGTGGTAACCCCTTCTCACCTGCAAGCTGCCACTCAGCAGTCAAACTGGACTTGGCAGAAAACCCTTGTGGGTCTCCAGTGATCCTCAGGATGACATACAATCATCTTCACTCAGCATTTGAGACTCTTCCCAGCCTGACCCTGCCTGTATCTCTAAGCGCATCCTTCCTCATCCCCCATGATCCTCTTCAGCCAGACGGAGGCCTTTCCTGATCCCCCACTCTCATTGTGGTACCCTGTTTTACAGTCTGGTGGTGACTTCAGTTTTCATTCTCAGCTCTCATCACTGTGATTGTTTGTATATTGATTTGGGTGTTACATTGAGGAGTATCCATCTCTTCCATGAGACTGACAGCTCCATGGAGCAGAGGTTGTACCTGTGTTATGTTCCACCCAACGTGCAGCACAATACCTGCCACATAATCTCTGAGGGCATTTTTTAAAGTTTGTGGAGCAATGGAATGAAAAGATAATGGCATTTTTCTCAGGTGTTTTGAAGCCCCGTCATATAGCAGTTGCTGCTGAGTGGATGCCCATGTGTGTTAGAGTAGAAGTGTGCTCCACAGGGTTCCCAGCAGCTGGTTTTTCAGAAGCAGACCTCCAGGCCTCCCTTCTGAGGCACCTCTAGATGGATTTGAACTGGGTGCTTAAGAAACACAGACATTTCTGTTACAATGTTAAAAACAATTCTGTTAAAAAGCTGCCTTCCTAAAAACCTGCAAATTCTTTAAAATAATAGGACTTATGGAAAAAAGAGAGTTGAGACAAATGACTCAAAGTCTTTGCCCCTTTGTAACCAGAGCACTCACAAAAGCCCACCACAATCCTAAAGGCTCTCCTGGCACAGTTAAAATACACTCTTTACGTTCTTGCCACATGTAGTCTCAGAGGGAAGTGGGACGGCAGCTTGATGGAGGTGGCTGCCAAGGACCCAGGTGGGCTGCTGGGTTGTGGAGACACGGGCAGAAAGCACAGACATGGGGGAGAGCCTGCCGTTCACATTTTCAAGTTAGAGCGTGTGGCCACCATGCAACAGGTGGTGGGCAGGTGGGAATTGGGAAGGGTGCTGTGTTTCTCCACTTCCTGCTGAGTTCAGCTGCTGCTACTTAGGATGGCACAAGACACTAACGCACTGGAAGAACCATGCATGTCTGGATGGCACTTCTGCTCAGTGCGGGGCATGGGATTCTGTGTGTTTCAGGGACTTGGGCTACAGGGATACTCACACAGCCCAAGTGATCGCAAGCACACCCATGGTACAGGCAATGCTGGTCGGCATGGTCGACTCATGTGGCTGTCTGTGTTGATGAACCTGGGGTCCCTTCCTGAATGGCAGGGCCTCGGCTGCCTCATCCATGGCCTGTCCAGGATCTGTGGCTCCTGAACAGTTGGCAGATCCCAGGTGTTAGTAATCTCTGCCTTCAGGGAACCAAGAATGTGCTGTATGACACACGGGAATTACCCAGAATCACTTGCTGAAGAAATGGTTGGACACTGAGCCTTGGTGGATGCAGTGGGGTTGGTGAGAAGCAGGTGGGTTTGGGAGGTGCATGTGTCAGACAGGTGGATGTGGGAGGTGAGGGAAAGGCGGAGTCTGGGCAGGTAATTCATTCAAACACTCATTCCTCTGCTATTAGAGGAATGAATGAAATTCCTGCTGTGTGGCAGACTCTGTTAGTGCTGGAACCAGACCTGAATAGAACAAAGCAGAAAAGCAAAGATTCTTGCCCCTTTGGAGCTTACATTCTAGCAGGGGCAAACAAGGTAATCCGCAATAAACCAGCAAGTCGCAGTGTGTACGTAGCTAAGTGCTTTGGAAGAAAGAAAAAAACCAGAAGCATAAAAGGGATTGGGAATAGTGGAGTGAGGTGTGGGGTGGGGCGGCAAGAGGTACGGCAATAGTAGTACATCATGACGTAAGCAGTGGTTATGTGCTTAGCTGCTAACTGAAAGGTCAGCGGTTCTAGCTCACCAGCTCCACAGGAGAAAGACGTGACAATCTGCTTCCATAAAGATTGACAACCTTGGAACCCTTATGGGGGAGTTCTGCTTTGTGCTTTAAGGTCCTTTAAGATGAGTCAGAATGGGCCACTGAGTTTGATAGTTAAGATGGCCTCTTTAAACAGACAAAGGAAGGTGAGTGTCTGGGGGAAGAATATTCCTTGCCGAGAGAACAGCTAACTTCAGGGTTTCTCGTCCGTCACTGTTGACATCTTGGGCAGCATTACTCTATTGCTCTTGTTGTAAATGGAGCGGTCCTGTGGAGTGTATGATGGAGTGTCTTAGCAGCATCCCTGGCCTCTACCTACCACATACCTGTAGCATCAACCAAAAAATATTTCCATGCATTGTTAGATGTCCCCTTGGGGCAAAATTGCACTTAGTCCCGTGTAGTGCTGTAGGATAAGCACTGGACTGCTAACTTCAAGGTTCAAACCTATCAGCTGCCCCTCAAAACCCTATGCAGGGCCACTATGAGTCTGAGCCAGCAGTTAAACAACAACAACAGATCGAGCAAGGGCCCTGAGGTGGGACCATGCCTGGACATTCAAGGAGGCCAAGTATGTGAGGGGAGAAGAGGATGGAGAAGATGGGGTGAGGTGGGAGGAATCTCAGAGAGGACTTGGGCTATTCCTCAGAATGAAGTGGGGAGCTAGTGCAGGCTCTGAGCAGAGAAGTGGGGGTCTAAATGAGGACCACATCTCCCCCCAGCCAACCGGAACAGAAATCCCACACCCCCATCTGAGCAATCCCATACCTGGTGACAGAGTAGCTCATGTCTGCAAACCTTTCTTCCAAGACAAAACCAGCTCCAAGGGGACAAATTGCTTTCCACTTCCATCCCTCCCTGCTGGAGCCTTCATACTTGTAACAGGATGATCAGTGAAACCAGGCATAGGGGCTGTTGCTTCAAAGGATAAATTAGTCTGACTCTTAACTCAATAATTAAAACTGTGATGGTGCTCGGCCTGCAGGGATAATGTACTATTATTATAGTCGTTTGTTTCAATTAAATGCTTAGTGATTTTACAATAGCAGCTGGGCACCTGTGCACTGTAGCTATTATTCTGAACAAGACATCTCAAATTTCAGGAGGAATTTGTCAGCGTGCGAAGGATCTCCTGATCTCCCGCCAAGCATGAAAGTTTATTAGAAATATTTACCAACATGGCTGTAGGGCCAGGGACAGGCACTGGAGATGACTTCTTATTGGCTTTCTTGTCTTCTCTTTGGCACTGGAATTTTTTTCCAAAAAAGAAATCATTTTCAAATGTTTGACTCTTCACGCTGGAAGAAATCTCAGAAGCAGTGTGCCCCAGAGAGTGATGGCATAGGATGCTCTGGTGTGGGGTGCTCCACCACATCACTGATTGCAGCGTTGATAGACTGAATAGTGTCGCACACCCCAAAAGTCTCTGGAACATGCTCTTGAATACAGAGTGCCTAAAACAAATGAACTCCTGGTGTGGCATTGTAGGATAAGCACTGGACTGTGAACCACAAGGTGGGCAGTTCAAACCCACCAGCTGCTCTTCAGAAACTCTATACAGGGTTGCTAGGGGTCAGAACTAATTCTATGCCACTAAGCAACAACAAAGAGAAACTGGGTTCTATGAAGAAAAACGTGGCATCAGGATTGGAGGAAGACTCATTAACAACCTGCGATAGGTAGATGATACAAGCTTGCTTGCTGAAAGTGAAGAGGACTTAAAACATTTACTGATGAAGATCAAAGAGCACAGCCTTCGGTATGGATTGCATCTCAATGTCAAGAAAACAAAATCCTCACCACTGGACCAATAAATAACATTCTTCTCAACACAGAAAAGATTGAAGTTGTCAATGACTTCATTCTTCTTGGATTAACCATCAACCCTCATGGAAGCAGCAATCAAGAAATCAGACGATGTATTGCATTGGGCAAATCTGCTGCACAAGACCTTTTTAAATCATTGAAGAGCAAAGATGTCAGCTTGAGAACTACGGTGTGCCTGACCCGGGCCATGGTATTTTCAATAACCTCATATGGATGCGAAAGCTGGACAGTGAGTAAGGAAGATCATAGAAGAATTGATTCCTTTGAGTTATAGTGTTGGAAGAGAATATTGAAAGTGCCATGGGCTGCCAAAAGAACCAATAGATGTGTTTTGTAGTGAGGTTGGCCCAGGATCAGGCAGTGTTTCGTTCTGCTGTGCATAAAGTCGCTATGAGTTGGTACTGACTCGATGGCACCTAACAACAACAACAACAAAGCAAATGAAAGATGATGACATAAAAGAGCTAAACAGAAGTTTTCAAAGGGTGACTCGAGAAGACAAGGTAAAGTGTTAGAATGAAATGTGCAAAGACCAAAAGGGAAAAGCATGCTCAGGAGCTCTAAAGGAACTGAAGAAAAAGAAGAAGAAAAATCAAGCCTCAAGTTGTAACATGAAAGATTCTATGGGCAAAATATTGAACAACACACCAAGTATCAAAAGAAGTCGGCAGGAATAGACAGCCACTGTACTCAAAAGAACTGGTCAGTGTTCGGCCTCTTCAGGAAGCAGCATGTGATCAAGAACTGATGGTACTGAAGGAAGAAGTCCAAGCTGTACTGAAGGCATTCGTGAGCAACAAGGCTCCAGGAACTGATAAAACACCGACTGAGAAGTTTCAACAAATGGATGCCGTACTGGAAGTACTTGCTTGTCTATGCCAAGAAATTTGGAAAACAGCTACCTAGCCACCAACTGGAAGAGATCCAATTTTGTGCCCATTCCAAAGAAAGGTAATCCAGTGGAATGAGGAAATCATCAAGCAATATCAATATCACATGCAAGTAAAGCCTAGCTGAAGATCATTAAAAATGGTTGCAGCAGTACATAGGGGACTGCCAGAAATTCCAGCCAGATTCCGATGACGTAGATGTCGGATGGATCTTGGCTGAAAGAATACCAGAAAGATGGTTACTTGTGTTTTATTGACTCTGCAAAGGTATTCAACTGTGTGACTCATGATAAATGTTTAATAACATTGTGAAGAATGGGGATTCCAGAATACTTCATTGTCCTCATGCAAAAGCCGTACATAGATCAAACGTCAGTCCTTCATACAGAATAAGGGGACGCTTCATGGTTTAAGATCAGGAAAGGTCTATGTCAGGGTTGTAGTCTTTCACCATACTGACTCAATCTGTAAACTGAGCAAATAATCTGAGAAGTTGGATTATATGAAGAAGAACTCACCATCAGAATTGAAGGAAGACTCATTAACAATCTGCAATATGCAGATGACACAACCTTGCTTGCTGAAAGCAAAGAAGATTTAAGGTACTTGCTGATTAAAATCCAAAATTATAGCCTTCAGTATGGATTACACCACAACGTAAAGAAAAGAAAAATCTGCATAATGGACCAGTAAGTAACATCATGATGAGCAAAGAAAATGCTGGAATTGTTTTTCACTTGGATCCCTAATTACTGCTCATGGAGGCCACAGTCAAAACATCAAACAACATATTGCAGTGAGGCAACTCTGCAGCAAAAGATGGGAGCGCCGTGGCCCGGTAGGATAATCACTGGACTGTGTGACCCATAGGGTTGGTGGTTCAAGCCCACCAGCCACTCCACGGGAGAAAGATGAGGCTTTCTGCTCCCACAAAGATTTACAGCCTTAGAAACCCTCTACAAGGGTGCTATGAGTTAAAACTGACTCGACGGCACTTAACAACAACAGTTACAAAAGACATCTTTAAAGTGTTAAAGAGTGAAGATGTTGCTTCGAGGACTAAGGTGTGCCTGACTCAAGCCATGGTATTTTCAGTTGGCCCATATGTTTGCAAAAGCTGGACAGTGAATTATGAAGAATGAAGCATGTCCATTGGGCATATTGTCAGGAGGAACCAGCGCCTTGAGAAGGACATCGTTTCGTACCTGGTAAAGTAGAATGTCAGAAGTAAAGAGAAAGACCCTCAACAAAATGAACTGACACACAGTGGCTACAACAAGGAGCTCAAAGGACAGAGCAGTGTTCTGTTCTGTTGTACTTGGGGTCGCTGTGACTCAACAGCACCTAAAATCAACAACAGCAACAAGGAGCTATCATCAATCAGGTTCCTTGGGAACAGATGGGGGCAGTCCACAGGACATGTATTGGGGAGCACCCTAGGGATCATCCCCCGTGAGGAGTAAAGGAGTCTCGATAGGACAGAGAAAGAACATGAACCACGGCGTGTTGCTACAGGGGTCTCAGCTGATCCCACAGGACACTCTGAAACTGAGGTGCATCTGTAATATGTCCCAAATTGAGGCGTGGGAGCTGGGCTTCTGCACCCCATAGCAGTGGATGTAGCGCACTTCTTGGGAAAGATGGTGGTCTTGGATGAAGCAGCTCCATCCGCTAAAGGCATGCCTGAGGAGATGCAGCTGGGAGCCGTTAACAGCCCACACTCCTGGCAGTTGGGGGCTGAGTACTGTGGTCCAGAAGCAGGAGGTTGGTGGCACATTACAGTATACACTACAGGGGTGGTGGTGTGCTGAAATTAGGGAGAAGCTGGGAAGAGCAGTGGGCAACCAGGTCCAAGACAGAGTCCAGCTAATGTCCAGGGCAGAGCTGAGCCGAAGGAAAGCATACTGGGCAGGTGTGTGTTAAGGCCATGTTTAATGGGAGGCTGGGCTTGATGGCACAGCTTAAGGACACAGGCTTGGGGACTGGACAGACCTTGATTTTAATCTCACCTCTCCCACCTACAACTAAACGACCTTAGGCACATTGCTTCCCTTTCTGAGACTTAGCTTGTTGTTAAGTGCTGGTGAGTTGGTTCCAACTCACAGTGACCCTGTATAAGGTTTCCAAGGAGCGGTTGGTGAGCCTGAACCGCTGACCTTGCATTTCAAACCGACCTTGAAGTCCAGCGCATAAACCCGCAGCGCCACCCCAGGACTCCAAGAGGCTCAGCTTCCTCATCTTAAAATGCTGATGAGAAATACACCTTCCTCCCACAGCTAGTCAGAAGGTCCCAAACCAAACCCACTCTTGTGCAATTGATTCCAACCGATGGTGGGCCTATAGGATTGAGTAGAGCTGCTCCTTGGGGTTCCTGAAGCTGCAGATCTTTACAGGTGCTGACCGCCTCACCTTTCTCCCCGAGAGCAGCTGGTGGGTTCAACCCACCAACCTTTCAGTTAGCAGTCCAATGCTTAACCCACTGTGCCACCAGGACCCTGTCAGAAGGTCAGTCTCTGGCAAACAGTGGCTACCAAATAAAGCATTGTACTATTACCATTCATGTATTTCTACTTATGTAACAAAGGAGCTCTGGTAGTGTAGTGGGTTACAAGTTGGGCCGCTAACTGAAAGGTCAGCAGTTCGAAACTACCAGCTGTTCCATGGGAGAAAGATGAGACTTTCTGCTCCCATAAAGATTTACAGCCTCAGAAACTCTATAGGGGTCGCTGTGCGTTGTAACCAACTCCGCGACACATCACCACCACTACTGACCACCATTTATGTAACAACATTCACTGAACATGGAAATTGGCCATTTATTGCCATGGGCCAAAGAGCCTACCTCCTGTTTGTGTAAATAAAATTTTCTTGGCACATAGTCACACCCACTTATTTGCATATTGCCTCCTGCTTTCCTGCTACAAAAGCATAATTGAATAGTTACTACAGAGACCATCTGGTCCTCAAATCCTAAATTGTTTAACATCTGGCCCATGACAGCGAAGTTTGTTGGCTATGGATGGAATATAATAAATAAATAAATGGGAAGCATTCCGCCATGCCACTCTTCATCATTGGGTCTCCCTCCCCGCCTCCCTCTCCTCTCCTATTTCAGCACCTCCAGTTCTTTCTGTCCTCTTCTTCTTAACCCAGTGGAGATCAGGTCACGCTCACACCTTGAGCAAGGTCATGAAGGGGTGATAGGAAGGAGCCCTCCAAGCCAAATGTGCTGGCTCTTTGTAAAGTCATCTTTTCATTTGAGTCTCACAGTTGCCCCATGAGGAGTAGGTTCATTGCTGCCTGCACCCAAGTGAGAGCCGCTAAGATCTATGGGTACAGCGAGAAGAGTTCAGGCTCTGGCCTTCCCGTCTCCTTGCTCTGTGACCCTGGGAAAGTCACGTCACCTCTCTGAACTGTGGTCCTTTTCACGTAAAACGGGCATGACCATAGTACTTAGTAAGGAGCTCTGGTAGCGTAGTGGTTACGAATCAGGCTGCTAACCTCAGGGTCAGCTGTTCCGTGGGAGAAAGATGAGGCTTTCTGCTCCCGTAAAGATTTACAGCCTTGGAAACCCTGTCTGTACAGGGTCGCTATGAGTTGGAACCGACTCCACGGCACATAACAGCAACAACATAGTACTTATTACATCAAATGTTTGTCTGTTGTACATACTAAATATCAGAGTATCATTGTCATTATTATTATTGCCATCCTCTATGTTGTTGTGATTTAATGCTGTCAAGTCTGTTGTGACTCATAGGCACCCCATGTAACAGAGTAGAACTGTCCTATAGGATTTTCTAGGCTGTCAGCTCAATAGCAGATCACTTGGTCTTTCTCCTTCAGATCTGCTGGATGGATTAAAACCACCAACCTTTGCGTTAGCTGCTGAGCACTTGATCATTGTACCACCATCCTATCTAAAACAGAAATACCAGGGGCTCTGAAAAGTTCATGGAAAAATGGAGTGAAAAGATACTAGAACGTTTTATGAACTTTCTGAAGCCCCCTTGTATTGAGTCTGTTGCAAAGGGCTACTTAAAGGCGGTGGGAGGCATTGTAAAAAGCTGGTCAGTGGCTTGTTATTTTTCCTGCGGGATCTGACTGTGCTCAGAGATGAAGGGAAGCTTCTAGTTTAATTGAGAGAACACAGTTGAGCAGGGCTGCCGCCATGCAAAGAAACGTGCCAGTTCCCCAGGCAGAGTTAAATTGGAGGCTGTGTTTAATGACTCCTTGTTGGTGCTCCCAAGGAGGCGGGCGGGTGGGAAGGAAGAAAGAAGTGTGACTGCTTTTCTCCTGAGGAGCGGGGTTACCCTCGAAGCTCTGCTGTCTCTGTAGAGCCTGCAAGTGGGGAATTTGTGAAAAGCGCCTTTGTGTTCCTGCAGCCCTGAGAATCTATTAAACCAGGCGAACCTCATTAGACTCACAACGCCACCTCCTTACTGTTCCCTGCACTCCATCCTGCCTGGAGAGGGTGCAGATGTAGCTGCTGAGTGCAGCCATATGTTTCCAGGAGGGAGGCAGGAGGCTTCGTTCACTTGGTTCTCAGACGTCTCAGGAACACCAGCTAGGTGCCAGCCCTCTGCCCCGTGCTGGGAGGCAGCTGTCTGCACATGAGCAGGTGAGAAACACACCTCCAGTTGGGAGGGTGCTGGGAAAGGTTCTGAGAGAGGGCATGGACAGAGGAAGCAGAAGGGAAGAGAAGTCAGGGAGGACAGTGGCCACAGGGGAAGAGGTTCCCATCCTAGACGGAAACCCACCCACGTCCCCAGGAGCTCTGGAAGGGATTGGAGGGTAGGAGATAGTAAAGGTCTTTACAGGCCACAGGAGGGTAGGGGACATGGGAGCCCCTGGAAGATTCCAAGCATAGAGAGAACATGTTATAACCCCAGAGAGATCACCCTGGTGGCCAGCATGGAACTTGGGCCTAAGGCAGCCACACTGGAGGCTGGGGGAAGGGCTCCTGCCTTAGTCTGAATTCTCCTAAAAGCAAGGATTTGGGTACAAGTTTGTACCCAAATTTGGGTACCCTGACACAAGGGTTTGGGTACAAGTAGTTGATTTGGAGAGTCCTGGTATGGCACTGTGGGTTAATGCGCTAGACTGCAAAGTTGGTTTGAACACAAAGTTGGCAGTTCAAGCTTAACAAGCCACTCCAGGGTTGCTTTGAGTCGGAACCAAATTCACAGTGGCTTTGGAGGGTGGTCCCAGGAAGTGCCATAAATGGAGATATGAGAGCAGGAAGTGTGATGAGAGAAGGTGTAAATGCCCTGGTGACACAGTGGTTAAGTGCTCAGCTGCTAACCAAAAGGTTGATAGCCCTGGCATTCTGCTCTGTAAACATTTCCAAGCTGTGGGGGCCCTTCTCCTCTGTCAGGGTAGATTCGGGGCCTGTGGGTTTAATGGGATGTTAAGGGCTCCTGGTGCAGTACCGTAGGGTAAGCACTGGTCTGTGAACCTCAAGGTTCAAACCCACCAGCCACTCCTCAGGAACCCTATACAGCATCGCTATGAGTCAGAACTGGATTAAATGTCACTTAACAACAACAAGGGGCTCTAGTAACACAGTAGTCAACATCTTAGCTGCTAACCAAAAGGTCGGCAGTTCAAATCCATCATTCACTTGGTGGGAGTAAAGATCTGGCAATCAGCTTCCATAAAAATTACAGCCTAGGAAATCCTCTGTAAAGCAGTTCTACTCTGTCCTAAAGGGGCATCAGGGTCAGAACTGACTTGACAGCACACAGCAACCGGATGTCCCAGCGCCCTGGTGGTGCAATGAATAAATGCTCAGCAGCTTACCAAAACGTTGGTGCTTCTAATTACAACCAGGAGCAGAGCAGAAGAAAGTCTTGGTGACTGACCTACTTCTGTAAGCTCTCAGCCATTTAAAACCCTATGAAGGTGGTCCAAGATGGTGCTGGACTCAGATGCTTCGTAAGACCCACTTAGAACAAAGACCTGAGCAAGCAAGTGAATTGAATTGAATATAAATGACAACTTTGAAACACTGAGCATCAAAGCAAGGTGGAAGAATTGGACCAAGTTCCAAGTAGAAGGAGAGACTATACAAAAATGGTAGACACAGACGCCCTACCAGCTGAACCTGCCCA
The DNA here is from genome assembly GCF_000296735.1 of Chrysochloris asiatica. NCBI lineage: Eukaryota > Metazoa > Chordata > Mammalia > Afrosoricida > Chrysochloridae > Chrysochloris > Chrysochloris asiatica. The sequence continues at coordinate 20,061,307 of NW_006408541.1, read as the reverse complement.
GTATGGCCATAGTGAAACAAAGCAAACGGTCTTCCCAGCCAAAGCCCACCTTTCCTGGTGCAGCCAAGCGAAAGGACTCTGCACCCACAGCCAGTCAGTAGAGTAGCTCCCCACCCTGCCAACGTTAAGTGCACTCACCCTCACCCATAACGCTCCCCCAAACCCCATGCTGGAGGTCCCAAAACCTGTGGTGGTCTTCCCTCCCCGCCCCCCTTAGCCATCCCCTACCTTTGGCACATAATCACCGTCAGTAGCACCCACCAGCACCCCATCCGTGAACCAGAGACCCATGTAATAGTGGCACCAACTCCTTCAATCAGCCACCACTCAAACTGGGGACGGACCTGTGGATTGTTGCACCCACGATTCTGCTCACTCACTGATGCCTGGGACCCAAAGACCAGCAGCAGACCCTCTCCCGTGTTGCACTCTAGCAGATGGGGCATAGCCTCCTAGCAGGCACCCACAGACTGGCAGCCTCCCTCCTGCCTCACACCTGTACCATACCTGAGCCTTGCTACTGGACAACTGTGCCCACTCCAACTACCCCCATACTGCCTTGCTCACCTGGGACTGCCGGTGACAGTCTTCATACCACCGACATGTGCATCCTTGCCTTCACTACCCAACACCTGGCAGTATGTACACAAAATACCCAAACCAGTAGCCAGTAATAATGCTCCCTGCAGCCATGCCCAGGTGTTGACTCAACAGACACATCACCTCACCAGAAACTCCAGCTAAATCCTCAGCTGTCCCACAAAACTGGTAAACAGAGACCTGCAATCACACACCCTGGTGCTGTCTCACTCACTCAGGGACAGGTGGTGAGTGCAGCCCAAGTAGTGACTAGAATAGTGTACACACATCCCACCTACATGGATGTATCAAAACTAAACTAAAGATTGGGACGCCACAAACCAACATACAATACATAAATAGAATAACACCTCTGTGTCTCAGAGACAACAGGCAATGTCAAATTATTTAGAGAAGGACAAGATGGATCCAACAAGTGGCCAAAATAAAAAACAAGAAAATCTTTCAGAGGAGGAAATGGTAATAAAGCTACCTGTTAAGAAATTCAGACGACTAATATGAGGTGGCTTCAAAAATTTATGGAAAAATAGAATTAAGAGATAATGGAATTTTTCCATGAACTGTGTGAAGCACCCTCATATATAGGATTCTCCAAGGTATCACAAAAGAAATCAAGGAAAACACAAACAAAATCAAGGAAAATGAAAGAATAAAATGACTAAGTAAATAGACAATTGGAAACCATACTAAAAATAGCAACTGGAAACCCCAAAAGATTAACAATGAAATTTCAGAAATAGGCAACTCAGTAAAGGGACATCGAAGGAGAATTGAATCAGTGGAAGACAGAATCAGCAAAGTAGAAGACAAATCCCTTGAAACCAATTTGCGGAAAAGTCCAGGAAAAAAGAATGATGAAAAGTGAAGAAAGCAAAAGAAGTATGTGGGACACTATTAAGAGGAAACAATGTGCATGATCAGAATTCCAGAACAGGAGGAGACAAAAAAATCACAGAGAATTGTAGGTAATTTTCTAACAGAAAGCTTACTAATATCATGAAAGACAAGAAGATACCCATCCAAGAAGCTCAAGGAATCCCATACAATATAGACCCCAAAAGGAAGTCACCAAGACATATCATAATCAAACTTGTCAAAATCAAAGGCAAAGAAAGAATCCTGAGAGCAGCTTGGGAAAAAGTAAGTCACCTACAAAGGGGAAATAGTAAGACTGAACTTAGATTACTTGGCAGAAACCATGCAGACAACAAGGCAATAGAAGGACATACCTGAAACCTTGAAAGTAAAATATATCACTCAGTAATTACATAGCCCCAAAATTGTCTCTCAAATATGATGGCAAAATCCAGACATTCCCAAATAAATGGAAATTAAGGGAATCTGTAAAACCAGATCAAAAGGGAGTCCTTCAGACAGAGAGCCAACAACATCAGACAACAACCTGAGATTAGGACAGCATCAACCAGATAAAGATTTCTAAAAAATGAAGATAAAGATAAATTTCAAAGTAACTACAAAGAAAGTTAACCGACTAATCAAAATAAAAAACAAGAAAAAGATGAAGACTAATAAACACAAATTCAACAATGAAAGAAAAGAAAATCCATCAACAAAAAAGACACAGCACAGAAAATTAAGCAGTGCAAAGAAATTGTCAACATCAAAATTTAAAAGCCCAACAAAATGGCAACAGTAAACACATACTTATTGATAATCACCCTGAATGTAAACAGCTTAAATGCACCAGTAAAGAGACAAAGATTAGCATATGGATTAAAAACAAAACAAAACAAACAAAACACAACCCATCAACACGCTGTCTATAAGAACCATATCTTAAACACAAAGACATAAATGAGCTAAGACTCAAAGGATGGAAAATATGTATCAAGCAAACAATAACCAGAAAATATCAGGAGTGGCAATATTAATCTCTGATAAAATAGACTTTAAGGTGAAATGCACCATAAAAGGTAAGGAGAGTATATAATGATTGGAGGGTCAATCCACCAAGAGGACATAATCATAATAAATATATATGTATTCATTGTCAGAGCTACATCAAACAGTTCCACAGTAATAATTAAGGGACTTACTTCAATACACCTCTTGTGGTGAAGGACAGAACAAATAGAAAGAAACTCAACATTGAGATACAGAAGGTTTAAATGCTATAACCAGCCAACTAGGCCTCATAGACATATACAGAATACTCCACCCAACAGCAATAGCAGAAAGTATCTTTTTAACCCACAAAGCAAGACTCAATAAAATCCAAAACATCAAAGTAATAAGCATTTTCTCTGATCACAATGCTATAAAAGTAGAAATCAATAACTGAAAGAGCAAGGAGAAAAATCAAATACATGGAAACTTGTAACAATATGCTTAAAAACCAGTGGGTAACAGAAAAATTCAAAGATGAAATAAAAATTTTGGAATCAAATGAGAATGAAAGTACAGCATACCAAAACCTTTGGGACACAGCAAAAGCAGTATCCAGAGGTCACTTTCTAACAATAAATACACACCCCAAGGAGAAGAAAGGGCCAGAGTCAAACCATTAACCATACAACTCAAATCAATAATAATTATACATCATGACCAAGTGGGATTCATACCAACTATGCAAGACTGATTTAACATTAGAAAAGCCATCAACAAAAATTCCACCAAAAGAAAGGAAAGAATAAAAATGAGAACAGAAAAACAATGGAATCAATAAGATCAGAGATCAGTTCTTTGAAAGGATCAATAAGATCAACAAACCTTTGGCCAAATTAACAAGAGAAAAGCAAATAACCCAACTAAAGCAATGAGATAGTTGATATTACAACAGGACCAACTGAAATAAAAAAGGATCATGACAGAATACTACACAAAACAGTACTCCAACAAATTTGAAAACCTAAAGGAAATTAAAGAATTTCTAGAAACACACTACCTACCTAAACTAACACAAACTGAGGTAGAAAAACTAAACAGATCCATAACAAAAGAAGAGACTGAAAACAAAACTTTTAACAAAAATAAACCCTGACCCAGACAGCTTCACTAGAGAATTCTACCAGACGTTCAGAAAAGAGCTCACACCAATACTCATAAATTTATTTTATCAAGCATAACCTTGATACCACAGACAGGCAAAGACACCACAAAAAAAGGAAACTTGCAGACCAGTATCCTTCAGGAATATAAGTACAAAAATTCTCAACAAAATTCTGACCAATAGAATTCAATAGGCTATCAAAATAATAATAATTATACATCATGACCAAGTGGGATTCATACCAACTATGCAAGAATGAGTTAACATTAGAAAATCCATCAACAAAAATTCAAAGAAAATAATCACAAATTGATAGAATAATTCAATGCTTCAACAACATAAAAAAAAAAAAAATCCGGTTTAAAAATGGGCAAAGTTATTGAACAGGCAACTAACTAAAAAAGACATTCAGGCAACTAACTAACATGAAGAAATGCTTGCAGTCATTAGCCATTAGAGAGCTATGAATCAGAACTACAATGAGACACCATCTCACCTGCCAACAATGGCATTAATTTAAACAACAACAACAAAAACATAACAAATGTTGGCAAGGTTGGGTTGTGGGGAGATTAGAATTCTCATACGCTGCTGCTGAGAATGTAAAACTTATAACCACTATGGGAAACAGTATGACACATTCTTTAAAATAGAAATACCATAAGACCCAGCAATCCCAATCCTACCTATACACCTTAAGGAAACGAGAGCTGTGATAGGAATAGACATATGCATCCCTATGTTCATTGCAACATTATTTACCGTAGTAAAAAGATGGAAACGGCATAAGTACCCATCATACCCAGATGAATGGATAAACAGTGATACAGACAGCAGACTTCTATACAAGGATAAAGAATAATGACAAATTCCTAAAACATCTCACAATGTAGATTAATTTTGCAAACATAATGCTGAGTGAAATAAATCAATCACAAAAGGACAAATGTTGTATGATATCACTATTATTAAAAAAAGAAAAAGAAAGAAAAAAGGTTTACACACAAAAAAGAAAAAGTTTTTGGTGGTACCAAGGATGAGAGTACAAGGGAGGGAAAGTTACCAAGTAGATAGAAGAAATGTGTTAATAATGATGAAGGGAGAGGTAATAAACAATATGGAGGAAGTCAGCACAACGTGACCAAGGCAAATGAAGACATTGAGAGGACACAAGAATAAAGGTAAACGACGGCAATTACAACACACAAGCCACCACTTGTCGTTTGTCATACTGTGGTGTCTTGGGTGTTGCTCTGATGCTGGAATTTATGCCACCCATATTTTAAATAAAACAGGGTTATCCATGGTAGACAGGTTTCAGCGATACTTCCAAACTAAGACAGGTTAGAAAAAAGAGAGTCGTGCCACTTTGGAATGGTTAGCCACTGAAAACCTTCTGAAAACAGCAGAACACTGTCTGGTAAAGTGCTGGAAGATGAGCCCCTCAGGTGGAAAGTACTCAAAATACGACTGGGGAAGAGCTGCCTCCTCAAAGTCGAGTTAACCATAATGACGTGAATGGAACAAAGCATTCGGGACCTTCATTTGCTGATGGGGCACTACTCAAAACAAGGAGTAAAAGCTGTAGACATCCATTAATAATCAGAATGTGGAATATATGAAATATAAAAGTTGTCAAAAAATGAAATTGAATGCATGAAGACTAATAGAATAGGCATTAGTGAGCTGAAATGGACTGGTATTGATCATTCTGAATCAGACAGTTATATGTTGTACTATGCTGGGAATGACATACTGAAGAAGAATGGTGTTGCATTCATTTTCAAAAAGAGTATTTCAAGATCTATCTTGAAATACAATGTTGTCTGTGATAGGATAATAACCATATTCCTACAAAGAAGACCAGTCAATACTATTATTCAGACGTACTTGCCAACCACTAAAGTCAATGATGAAAAAACTGAAGAATTCTACCAACTTCTTAAGTTTGAAATTGATCATACATGCAATCAAAATGCATTGGTAATTACTGGTGAATCAAATGCAAAAGTTAGAAACAAAGAGGAAGGATCAGTAGTTGGAAAATATAGCCTTGATGACAGAAATGATGCTGGAGATCACATGATAGAAATTTGCAAGACCAACGACTTATTCATTGCTTATACCTTTATTCAACAACATAAAAGACAACTCTGTATGTGAACCTCATCAGATGAAATATACAGGAATTAAATTGACTACATCTGTGGAAAGAGATGGTGGAATAATCGCTCAATACCATCAGCCAAAAGAAGGCCAGAGACACATACACAAGTAGCTCACATGCACGTTCAGATTGAAGCTGAAGAAAATCAAAACATGTCCACAAGAGCCAAAATATACCTTGAGTTTATCCAATCTGAATTTGGAGACCATCTCAAGAACAGATTTGATTCAAAAGACACTAACAACCAAAAGCCAGAAGAGTTGTGGAATGACATCAAGAACATTATACAGGAAGAAAAGTAAAAAGTCATTAAGAAGACAAGAAAGAAGGAAGAGACCAAAATGGGTGTCAGATGAGGCTCTGAAACGTGCTCTTCAGCTTGAGCAAACGGAAGAAAGCGCTATACAGAAAATTTCAAAGGGTAGCTTGAGAAGACAAAGTAAAATATTATAATGAAATGTGCAAAGACTTGGAGGTAAGAAGTCAAAAACGAAGAACACCCTCAGCATTTCCCAAGCTGAGAGAACTGAAGAAAAAATTCAAGCCTTGGGTTGCAGTATTAAAGGATTCTATTGGAAAAATATTGAATGATGCAGGAAACATCAAAAGATGGAAGGAATACACAGAACTACTATACCAAAAAGAAATGGTCAATGTTCAACCGTTTCAAGAGGTAACAAATGATTAAGAACTAAAGGAAAAACTCTAAGCTGCACTGAAGGCATTGGCAACAAACAAACAAACAAACAGGACTCCAGGAATTGACAGAATGAATACCAATTGAAATGTATCATCAAACTAATGCATACTGGAGGCCTTCCTTTGTCGATGCCAAGAAGTTTAACCAAGAAGACAACCAATTGGAAGAGATCCATATTTGTGCCCATTCCAAAGAAAAGTGACCCATCAGAATGTGGAAATCATTGAACAACATCGTTAATATCACATGCAAGTAAAAGTATGCTGAAGATAATTCAAAAACAGTTGCAGTAGTACATCAACAGAGAACTGCCAGAAATTCAAGCCGAATTCAGAAGAGGATGTGGAACTAGGAACATCATTACTGGCATCAGATGGATCTTGGCTGAAAGCACAGAATATCAGAAAGACATTTGCTTCTGTTTTACTGACTGTGCCAAGCATTCAGCTGTGTGGGTCATAAAAAACAACGGATAACATTGTGAAGAATGGCTGTTACAGAATGCTTCATTGTGCTCACGAGGAACCTGTACATAAACCAAGAGGCAGTCATTTGAACAGAACAAGAGGATACTGAATGGTTTAAAATCAGGAAAGGAATACGCCAGGGTCATATCCTTTCACCGTAGGTACTCACTCCATAAGCTGAGAAATAGTTCAAGAAGTTAAATTATATGCAGAAGAGCGTGGTATCAGGATTCGAAGAAGACTTATTAACAACTTGCCATATGCAGATGATACAACCTTGCTTGCAGGAAGCAAAAAGGACTTGAAATGCTTTTATGATGAAGATCAAGGACTCCAGCTTTCAGTGTGGATTGCACACAACTGGACCAATAAATACTATCATGATAAATGGAGAAAAGATTGAAGTTGTCAAGACTTCATTTTGCTTGGATCCACTATTAACACTCATGGCAGTAGCAGTCAAGAAACCAGGTGATATATTGCCTTAGGCAAATCTGGTGCAAAATACATCTTTACAATATTTAAGAGCAAAGATGTCAGGGTAAGAACTAAGGTGTACCTGACCCAAGCCATGGTAGTTTCAGTCATCTCATATCATTGTGAAAGTTGGACAATGAATAAGGAAGACCGTAGAAGAATCAACGCATTTGAATTATGGTATTGGAGAAGAATATTGAAAGTACCATTACTGCAAGAAGAACAAACAAATCTGTGTTGGAAGAATGGGAAGACTTGGCCGTCTCTCATACTTTGGACATAATGATAGAAGGGATCAGTCCCTGGAGAAGAACATCATCATGCTGAGTAAAGTGGAGGACCACCAAAAAAAAAGAGAGGAAAATCCCCAGTGAGATGGATAGACATAGTAACAGCAACAGAGGGCGCAAAGGTGACAATTATGAGTATGGTGCAGGACCGGGCAGTGTCTTGCTCTGTTGTGCAGAGGGTCGCTATGAGTTGGAACCTACTTGACGGCCCCTAACAACAACAGCAACAATTGTAATGACTCTACATAGGCAGACAATTTGCAACTGTAGCATTGGTGGCAACGGTGGTTGTGAGTCATTGAAGCAGTTCTGACTCATAGTGACTCCGTATAGGGTTTCTGAGGCTTCAGATCTTAATGAGAGCAGAAAGTCTCAACTTTCTACCAAGGAGTGACTGGTAGATTCGAACTGCTGACCTCATGGTTAATAGTCCAATGTGTAACCCACTCTTCTACCAAGGCTTCTTAACGGTAGTATTAACAAGCAATCATTCATGAGTGGATCCATCCATAGATAGGTATGCTAACGAGAGGTGGGAGGGTGTAAGGGAGCACACCCACTTGTAGATATGTTTGGTTATGGCTGTTTCTGTGTACATGAATGTAGGTGCCACATGTTAACATAAACAACAGGGCACAATCATGGGAACTTCTTAGACTGAAGAAGATATCTATACCATCTGACACAACATAGTTGATTAAGACAATGTTCTGAAACTGTCTGGGTCTCAAAAGCTTGCAAGCAGCCACTTAAGATACAACTATTTGTTTCTTCCCATCTGGAGCAAAGAAGAGTGAAGAAAAATAAAAACTCAAGGGAGCAATTAGTCCATAGGACTGTGTATATGAACCACAGTCTACATGGCTGCATGACCCTCAGACCCAAAGAACTAGCCCGTGCCCAGCTACTGCTACCAGCGTCTCTGACTGGGATCACAACAGAGAATCCTGGGCAGAGCAGAAGGAAAATGAAGAATGGAAAAATCACAAAGACCAGACTTACTGTTCTGACAGAGACTAGAAGACTTACCCCCTAAGGTACCCTTTTGACCTGGAACTGAAGCCATTCCCGTAGACCACCTTTTGGCTAAACAATAGACAGGCCCATAAAATAGACACAAACAGTCTAGAGAACGTGTTGCTTAGAACAATCAATTACATGAAATCAAAAGGACAACATCCTCCCCAAAGCAAAGATGAGAAGGCAGGGGTGGAAAACCCTGATGAAAGGAAACAGGGAGAGTACTGACACATCGTGGGGAACACAGCCAAGGTCAAGGAATGCTTCACAGACAACTATCAAATGGGAAACAAATTTACTCTATAAACTTTTGCTTAAAGCACAATGAAAAATAAAAGTAAATTAAAAGTTAAATTTAAAAAACCCAATGGAGCACAGTTGTACTCTAACACGCGTGAGGTCACCAGGAGGTCAGAATTAACTGGAGGACCACGGGTTTGGGTTTTTTGGTTTATAGTAGTTATGGTACATGTAGAAATGCTTAGCACTGTTTCTAGCACATAGTAAGTGCTTAATAAAAACTTCCCATCTCTTCCTTGTCCTCCTCCGTCTTCCTTCTAATGAGTAGTGTTGGGGGCGTGGTGAGGACAATGAAAATTCTTAGGCTGCTAGAGGTAGTAATGAGGACATTAGGTGCCTCTGTGCTGAGAAGGGAGGAACTAGTGGGGACTCTGCTCTAAAGAAGTCTGTGCAGGGAAGGAAGAAAGCTGGGATATATACATTTTTAGTAGACTTAGAAGAGAGCTTTATTTAAAGACCGGAGAAAAATGAGTATAATTTGACACCAATGGCACAAGTAAATTATCAAAATGGCAAATAATAGAGACCGCATTCATCAATCACTTTTGTTACTGGAAATTACTAACAAAAAGAGAAAACTAAAAATTTCTGAATTCTTCTTAAACAAGTCTTAGATCAAAGAGGAAATTAAACAGAAATAAATAAATTGAAAGCCCTGATAACAAAAACCTTTTACTCAACGAAGTCTATGAGAAATGTTAAAGCCATACTTGGAGAAAAATTCATAGCATTAGATATGTGACTAAAAATAAACAATTAAACATGCAAATCAAAATTGAGAGGAGAGTAACAATAGCATACTTTTAAAAAAGCGAGAAGGACTTAATAAAGATAAAATTAGGTACTACAGAATTAGAAAACAGAGAAGCAGTAGAAATGATAAACACAAGAACTGATTCTTTGGAGGAGAAAAGAAACAATCCACATAATAAAACAGAAAATCTGCCAGCTTGCTTAATAAAGAAAAGTGGAAGAAAACACAGTTATTCAATGTTTCAGCCTAGAAAGGGGGGAAAGCCGCAGATACAAAGGAAATGATTGTGACTGAAATTTGGCCTGCCTTGCTATGTTTAGGTCAGAAGAACACCCTATTCTAAATATGAGTTTAATATGAGAATGCCTATGTGTAAAAATCAGTAGGTTTCTTTTTCCTAAAGTAACCAGTTAAAAATTATCATGGTAAACTAAGAGCTCGCTATGTGCCAAGTAGAGTTTTGAAGTAGAGCAAAGGGTTAACACAACACACCTGACTGCTAACCAAATGGTTGGAGGTTCAAGTACAGTCACAGGTGCTTGGAAGATGTCTAGCGATCTACTTCTGAAAACCCAGCCATTGAAAACCCTGTGGAGTACAGTTCTACTCTGATACAAATATGGTCTTCATGAGTTACAACTGACTTGACAGCAACAGTGTTTCGTTTCGTTTTTTGTTTTAATTCCAGGCACATTTAACCCTTTAACAACCCTGTGGTGGTGGTGGTGTGCTGTGGAGTCAGTGCTGACTCACAGTGCCTCTATAGACAGGCTATAAATCTTTCCAGAAACAGAAAGCCTCGTTCTCCCGTGGAACGACTGGTAGCTCCAAACTGCAGACCTTGAGGTTAGCAGCCCAACTTGTAACTGCTATCCTACCAGAGCTCCTTAACACACCTGTTGTTGATAAGTACCGTTAAATCAGTTCTGACCCATAGCGACCCTACATAGGGTTTCCGAGCCTGTAAATCTTTACGGGAGCAGAAAGCCTCATCTTTTCCCGCGGAACTGCTGGTAGTTTTGAACTGCTGACCTTGAGATTAGCAACCCAATTCATAACCACTGTGCTAACAGAGCTCCTTTAATACACCTATAGAGCAGGTTTTACTAAAAGCTATATTTTACAGATGAAGCAACTGAGTCACAGAGACGTTGAGAAACTTAACCAAAGTCATCCATCCAGGGCATAAATGGCAGAACAGGATTCAAAAACCAGTTGGGTTTCAGCATCTGCCATTGTCCTGCCTAGTAAAAGAAACAACACACAGTCCAGGAGAGAAGACTCGGTGTCAAAGTGGTTCGTTCACAGCTGAACTGAGCTTTCTAGCAAGGGTAGAAAACTAACCTGCCATCTAGGATGAAAGTCAACAGGATGGCAAACTGCCCCACTGGTGCCCAGCCCAGAGCAGAGACGGCCACCCTCGATGGCTCCCCTGCATACCCCCTTCTTCCACGTCCTCAAACGCAGACATGATGGTGCAGTGGGGCAGATCCTTTCTAACTCACTCTGCCTTTTCCTCCCCCTTAGATCCAGGAGATGGTCCACTCAGAGGTTGCGGCCTACGACTCAGGCCGACCTGGGCCCCTGCTGGGCAGACCGGGGATGCTAGCCAGCCACATGAGCGCCCTCAGCCAGTCCCAGCTCATTTCACAGATGGGCATCCGGAGTGGCATCACTCACAGCTCCCCATCACCCCCAGGGAGCAAGTCAGCAACCCCATCGCCCTCCAGCTCAACTCAGGAGGAGGAGTCGGAAGCGCATTTCAAGGTATGTGAGGCAGAGGTGCCCTCCAGTCAACACAGGATGGCCCTAGTGGGGGTGGGCATCCCCTACCTCTAGAAAAGACTAGAAAAGTGTCTGCACCCTTTGCTGGGAAATGAGAGGAAGAAAAGCAGCAAGTAGACCAGGGCTAACTAACCAGAACTCCTCCTCACGGGGCCTCGGGAATTCTGGCTTTGGCTGTTAAGTGGACTGTGTGCTAAGCTCTGCCCTCTCTGTCCCTCCATGACCTTGTATATAAAGTGGGAAAAGCATCAATAAGTGTTAAGGGGCTGGGTGAGAGAATGCCTCGAGAACACAGCTGAAGCCTGGTTCCTGAAAGGCCGGTGGGTTGTTTTGGTGGCATCAATGGCATTGGTAAGATCTCAGGGTCCCATTGTGTATCTACTTTGGGATGAAGATATTCTGACAAAAATGGGGCACTTCTGATCCCAGAGTGTTCAGCACTGACAATGGGGAGGGAATGCTAAAATTGGCTCCCTAGAAGGCCTCCTGAAACATCCCTGGAGCCTCTTCAAGAACATACTAGTGATGAAAGCCACCATCTGTCCAGGTGTGGCCCCAGCTCTGGTCCTGTCTTTGCACTCTCCAGATCCGTCTCATTTTACTGGAGGGAAACAGAGACCAAGAAAGGCCAAGTGGAGGTGCTTCCTCAGGGTTTCCCAATGAACCAAGGATCCCTGGTAGCATAGTGGTTGTGTGTTGGGCTGTTAACTGAAAGGTCAGCGGTTTGAATCTACCAATTGCTCCTTGGGAGAAAGATGAGACTTTCTACTCCCATAAAGATTTACAACCTCGGAAACCCTATCCGAGGTCACTATGAGCAGGAACCAACTCAACGGCACACTACCACCACCACCCAACAAACCAGTGGCAGAATCCAGATTCGACCCCATGACTCCTGCCTCCCACAGTCCAGTGCCCTTTCTTTTCATACTTCTTCCACGTGGTGGCCCTGCAGAAGCCAGGGACAGTAACCTTGGTTCCCGTAGCATCTGTCAGACACCCTGGGCCTTGTGGACTAGGGTGGGCGCCTCTGATTCTTGGTCCAACTCCTCCTAAGATCCCTTGGCCACTGTCGTAGGCCAGACAGGGCTTTTACTTTATTTTATTCCTTATTGAGCAAACATCTATAAAAGACTTGCTATGGCCCAGACGTTGTTCTAAGCACATAACCAGTGTTTGTCCGTGTCATTCTCAGAAGAGCCTGTGTGTTAGGCACCAGGATTATCTCCATTTGGCCAATGAGAAGGCTGAGGCTCAGAGAGGTTAACTAACGTATCCAGTGTCACACAGCAGTAAGTGGCAGTGCTGGGATTCGAGCCCAGGTGCTCTCAACCATGTCCCTTCAGCAATTACAAGGTGCATCTTCATCCCTTATCTTGCAAAGTGCTGAGAAAACTGAGGCTCAGAGAGGCGGGTGGTTGCAGTGACAGATTCAGGAACAGAACCTGTGTTGCTACAGACCCTTGCCCCTCACTGTCACTCAGTCATGGAGACCTGGATCTGGACCTCTGGTCCATGATGCCACCATCACCTTCTTGCCACTTAGAGCTGTGGTCATCTCTGAAGGATCCCAGGCCTTTGACCAATGTGTCCCATGAGGTTTGTGGTGAGACCCCCATACCTGTCCCCTGGGAGCCTTTATCCAAGCACTCACAGGTCTTGAAGTCTGACTGCTTCAAAGCCAGGGTCCAGGCTGACCCTACTAACTCCTGTGCTGCCCTTTCCCACCCAGCCACCCTCACAGGGAGATTCAGCAACCTGCCCAAAGTCGCCCAGCTGCAACATGGTGGCATCCCACCCTTTGTAATTGTGAATAATCTTTGAAGATTACCTGTGATTGCAAGGAGGGAGGCTGTTTAGAAAAACATATGTATCTCCAAAACTTAGAAAGAGGAGACGAAACATGACTATGTAGGCTTTCGATGTCATCCCAAAGCTCTGTCTAGCAGGTTCACTCAAGAACTATTTGATTCTCTGGGAGAATGTCCCTTTGTTTTGATTCACTACTCATCATTGATTAGGGTATTTTACAGCTCTGTAAAATGAGATGTTAACTTGGAAAAGCGTGCTAGAACTGTAAATGATTTTTGTCTGATGACATGGCAAATTAATTTTTCTTTGAGAGACGCAAATGATTTCTGTCCAGTAGAAAAGAGTAAAACCCCCAAAGGTCATAGTTTTATTGCTCAATAGGGTAGTAACGCGTCCTCCGTGTAATTTAGTGGTCTGATTCCGGCATACTGTCAGGGACTGTAAATGCTGCTTTCTCCTGTGTGTCTTTGAGCCAGCTCTACCATCAGGCTGCTTCTCCCGTTAATGAATTAAACGGCAACTCAGGGTTCAAGCCTGTGTGCGCAACTGTGTACTTGAATGTGTGTTGTCATCTGTCTGTCTGTCTGTCCAACCCTGACCAGGGCTCCAGTTGTCTCCCCCATCTGGGAGATGGCTAGCCCGTAACTGTGGTCAGCTCCCTGTCATTGTCTATGCATCAGACTACTGGGCAAGGCCCAGCTCTGGCCGAAGCTGGTTGGCACCAACTTTGGCAGGAGGTCCTTGGATTTCTAGGGTTTCTAACCCTTCTCACTTGGACAGATCTCAGGAGAGAAGAGACCCTCTGCTGACCCAGGAAAAAAGGCCAAAAACCCAAAGAAGAAAAAGAAGAAGGACCCCAATGAGCCCCCGAAGCCAGTGTCGGCCTATGCACTGTTCTTCAGAGACACTCAGGCTGCCATCAAGGGACAGAACCCCAGCGCCACCTTCGGCGACGTGTCCAAAATCGTGGCCTCCATGTGGGACAGCCTGGGAGAGGAGCAGAAACAGGTGAGTGTTGATCCTGGGCCATCCCCAAGGCTTTGTGGTCCTGAAGCCGAGACCAGACTTTGAAGGTCTGAAACCAAGTCCAGCCTGTAGACCCTGAGATTCTTGCAGAGGTCCTTCTGGACTCAGCTTGCCTATCTATAATCTGGGAAGCTAGGCCCCTTCTAATTCCATTGACCACCTGCATTTGTTAGTGACTTCACCACCTGCTTCTGCAAGCATCTCCAGCTCTGAGCATCTGGTATTCTGGCCAGAGCCCCCCATCTCACTGACTGAATGCCTGTGGTTCGCTCTAAAGGGCCTCCAAGGAGAGTTGGGAGCAGAACTAGCTCCTAAGTAAATGCCAGGTACTGCTGTGTGACCTCAGGCTGCTCACCTAACCTCTCTGAGCTTTCATTTCCTTCTCTGTAAAACAGGAATACTGGTGACCATTATCCAGGCCATGTCTGTGCTGAGTTCTGTGCTTGGCTGTTTCATTGTCTTCAGTTCATCCTTACAGCTCCCTGTGGAGGGGCCACTGTGTTCTAGTTGGAGAGGAGGAGAGGGTGGCGCTGAGAGGCTCAGTGACTTGCCCATAGTCACCACAGTGAGTCAGAGTAGAGTCAGGATTTGAACTCAGATTTGTAGAGCTGGGAGGTCCAATTGGGGTGTTGGCAGAAGGACCTGCGTCAAATAAGCAGATAAATAAATATAAAACTAGACTTGTGATTGCCACGGGGGTCAAGTGTGTACGTGAGACTGTAGGGTAAGTTACCCTGGGCTGGGGAGCAGGGGACGGGGAGGGGGCAAGTACACAAGATTAAACTGAGGCCCGATGGCTAGAGTGAAATCAAGTTACCAAGATCTAGATGAAGCTAGAGAGTTGGGCAGGGTCCACACAAGACTGGCCCCTGTAGGCCTTGGAAGAAGCTGGGTCTTTGTTCTAACTGCAGAGGAAGCCATTGAAGAGTTTTAATCATAGGCAAGATCAGTCCAGCAATCTGGAGAGCTGGTAAGGGTCAAAGGCTACATCAGGGTCACCCAAGTGAGAGGTGATTGTGGCCTGGACCAGGTGGACGGGGTAGAATATGAGAAGCTTGTGAAAGAATGGGGTTCTGGCTTGCATTCTGGGTGAAAGGCGATGCCAGTCACTGAAATGGGAAACCCTGGTTTGGGGCTAGCAAAATGGATTTTGGCTTATCAGGTTGGTTTTTTTTTTGCTTATTTGAAATGCCTCTCTATATCCTATTCTAAAGTTTGAAATATTTCTGGACTCTATTACAGTATGAATCTATTGTAGTCCTGGTGTGGTGCTGTAGGATAAGCACTTTACCACAAGGGCAGTTTGAACTGCAAGGTTGGCGGTACACACTCACCAGCACTTCCTCGGAAACCTTATACAGGTTCCCTGTGCATTAGAACTGCAAGAAACGACAATAGTAGTCTCAGGAGTTTATTTGGGAGGGGACTCCAGGATCTACTGGTAGGGGAGTGGGTACAGAAGCCAGCGAAGGGAAGGCAGTCCATAAAGGGTACCACTGCGGGCATCTGGAGGACAAGCCCACTGGGGATCTCTAAGAGCTGGCATAGAATGCATTGGGCCTTAAAGTTATGACATCAGAAGTGTATCCATTCGTTCCAAGTTAATTTGTTTTGAATGTGTAGCAAACAGCACCAAAATGTAATGGCTTCAAACAATGATTTATTCAGCTGATGAATCTGAGGGTCTAAAAGCTGTGCTGGGCTTGGCTGGGTGGCTTTTGTACTGAATGCATCTGTGTTCATTCACATGCCTGCAGTCAGGGGCCTCTGCTGCTGGGGGGCTTCATGGCTGTCAGCTGGAGCCAGGGTGGCAGTCCGGGCCGTGCGTTCCTATCACCCAGCAAGCTAACTCAAGCTTGTTCTCATAGCAACTCAGTCTCAAGAGCATCAAGAGAGCCAGCCCCATGTGTAACCACTTTTCACATCTCTACTTAAGTCACATTTGCAATAGCCCCATTGGCCCAAGCGAGTCCAGATCAAACCCAGGGTCATTGTGCAAAGGTATTACCAAAAGGCAAGTGTGAGCAAACTGGGGCATTCCTGCAATCAGTCCACCACCCTGTGAGCCTGAGCAAACCGACTCCCAACGAGCATACTATGAACAGGTAGGGCTCCTTGTAGGATACAAAGAAAAGAGTCTGTCTCTTTGTAGGATACATTAGAGTCTCCTTGTAGGATACATTAGAAAATCTATGCTGCTCTATGACAGAATCAGGGTCTTCGTATAGCCAGACATGGTGATATGGAGGCCCAGGAAGATGTAATGTGGCCTGTTCTCCAGACTCCCTGTGCTCCCAGGAGGGGCTAGCAGGTCACTGACCAGCTCCAGATCTCACAACCCTCCCTGAAGTCCATCGTGTGAATCCAGTCACTATGACTGCTCCTTCCCATCCCAGGCCCCTGCACCGAGTCTTCTCTCTGCCATTCTCCCCAATGTTACCCATTCTTGGATATTTCAGGCCTACAAGAGGAAGACTGAAGCAGCTAAGAAGGAGTATCTGAAGGCTCTGGCAGCCTACAGGGCCAGCCTCGTCTCCAAGGTAATATTGGACTCCTTAGGCACAGTCCTATTAAGCATGGGGGCCGCTGGAGGGATGGAACAAGACCATGGCTCTCAGGAGTGGCCAGCACCAGGGGGAGTTGATGGCTCAGTGGTAGAACTCTCACCTCCCATGAGGACAGCCCACATTTGGTTCCTGACCAGTGCCCCTCATGTACAGTCACCACCCACCTGTCAGTGGTGGGTTGTGTGGTATGTGTTGTTATGGTGCTGAGCAGGTTCCAACAGAACTTCCAATCAAAGATGGCCTAGAAAGAAACCCTGGTGCCCAACTTGTGAAAATCAGCCTGTGAAACTCTATGGATCACAATGGTCCAATCCACAAGCAATCCTGGGCCAGGCAGCATTCCGCTCCATGGTGCATGGGGTTGTCAAGGATCGGGGCTCATTAAACAACAACTAACAACAACATAGGTCTTGGAAAGGATACGTAAAGCCAGCGTCATCACACTTCTGTACGCCAGGCTCATGCTGGGCACTGGACATACATCTCACTGAATTTCATTCTCCCAACAAGACCCCAACACTCAGAGGATTTAAGGGGCTCACCTGAACGATCTAGCTTATTAAGTAGAGAGCTAAGATTCACACCCAGTTTTGCTGGTCTCCTAATGTGGCTTTTTCTCCTGACCACACTCCTCGGTGAACACCAGCAAACCAGGGGGTGGTTAAGGGTGAGTGTGAATGTGGAGGTCAGGTGGGGTGTGGTTGCTCTGGAGCTGCTGCAGAAAAGATGACGTCTGGGTTAGACCATAAAGAGTCACACAAAGAGGGTGCTCCAAGTAGAGAGTACAGCACATGCAGACACAGGCAGAGGCTGAAGAGAAACATGAAGGAAGTTGAGTTCAACACGATCATGCTGACGTCATTGGGAATCCCCACAGGATGGGGGAGAACCCACAGGGATTAAAGCAGGGGTGCATGGATGGTCAATGCCAAGTAAACTAACCAACTGCCGGGGACTGAATTGTATCCCTCAAAATATGTGTTAACTGCGCTATACCGTGATCCTCAGGGGGTTGGCTTTTTTTTTTTTTTTTTTTTTTTCCCCTAGGAATTTGAGCTTTGTACTACATTTTTCTCCCATTCTTTTTGGAACTATCTATCATGTCCCTGTCAGAATGGTCCGTAGTGGTAACCAGGCACTATCTAGTTCTTCCCGTTTTAGGTTAGAGGAGGTTGTAGTTCGTGTGAGCTATTAGACCCACGGACTCATTTCTTTCCATAGGGTTTTCAATGGCTGATTGATTAGAAGTAGGTCACCTTCCTTGTGAGGTCCCACAGAAGCTTGAACTGCCAGCCTTTTTGTTAGCAGTGAGAACAATCATCATTTGCACCATATCCAGCTGTACTAAGGATCCTGCATAATCTCTGGTTAATCCACAGTTCTCCTCCATGGGACCAGAGAGCCAGTCATAGGCTGTGTCAGTGGGTTGCAGAACCCCCCTAGTCTCGTGGCCCCAGTTCTGGCTTATCCCTCGTCTCCAGAGTGACTGGTTTCTGTCTCCTTCCAGAGCTCTCCAGACCAGGGGGAGACCAAGAGCACTCAGGCAAATCCGACAGCCAAAATGCTCCCCCCCAAACAGCCCATGTACGCCATGCCAGGCCTGGCCTCCTTCCTGACGCCATCAGACCTGCAGGCCTTCCGCAGCGGGGCCTCTCCTGCCAGCCTCGCCCGGACTCTGGGCTCCAAGTCTCTGCTGCCAGGCCTCAGTGCATCCTCACCCCCACCACCACCCTCCTTCCCGCTCAGCCCTCCTCTACACCAGCAGCTGCCACTGCCCCCCCACGCACAGGGCGCCCTCCTCAGCCCACCTGTTAGCATGTCCCCGGCTCCCCAGCCTCCTGTCCTGCCCACCCCCATGGCACTCCAGGTGCAGCTGGCTATGAGCCCCTCACCTTCAGGGCCACAGGTAAGCTGGGAAATTGGGGGTGGGCCCCATGGGGACCCTTGCAGAGAGAGAAAGCAGCTTGAGATTTCAAATCCTGACCGTGCGAACTCACCAGCTTTGCAACCTCCACCTAGGCATTTTACCTTCCTGAGCCTTATGAAATGGGTCTAGTACACCTCACCTGAGATGCACTGGCTACAGATACCAGATACACATATGTTCTTAAGATATTCCAGACCCTCCTCTTAGCCTCTGTTCACCTTTGCTCCCTGACCCAAGGGGCTAAGGCCACTATGACTTCCCCTTTAGCCCCTGGCTCTCCCCAGAGCTTTGGAGGCCCGATTGCACTCACTGTTCCAGACTGTTCCAGGGCTTATATGGCTCTTGAGATCTTTCAGCGCAGTAATTCCATTTTACAGATTGGAAATTGAGGCCCAGAAGGGAAAAGACCCAAAGGCAAGATCCTTCACCCTCAGATTCAGCTAAGACAAGCACCTTTCAAAAGATGCTCTACTGGGGAAGGAAGGCACATGGCAGGCTGAGGTGCAGGAGAGATTTGGAATGCCCAGAGCAGTGTCTCTTTAGATGTGAACACCCTCAGACACAGAGAGCCCCTCCTCCCGTCTGTCTTCCAGACAGCCCACCCTTTAGTCCTCATGTTTCCCCACCTCCTCCTCTCCCTTTGCAGGATTTCCCTCACATCTCTGAGTTCCCCAGTGGTTCGGGATCCCGTTCACCTGGTCCATCGAATCCTACGAGCAGTGGAGACTGGGACAGCACTTACCCCAGTGGGGAGTGTGGCATCAGCACTTGCAGGTCAGTCCTTACCCATAGCACCCTTGGGCCTGCTTTGGACCTGTCAGCTCTTGGAGAGTGGGGAGCAAGGATGACAAGGGGGTGGAGGAAAGACCCGGAAGTGATTTAGACCTCACGGTCACTACCAGCTCTGCTGGAGCTCCTCTTGGGCACTGGACACTAGTGTGTCCAGGAGATGGATGCAGAGCAAAGCGAGACCCCAACAGGCCTCAGCTGGCCTGATTCTAGGAATTGTGTGGTAAAATGAGGCTGTTCTTCTCTTTTCTCCTTCCATCTTACATTTTTGTTTTATTTTTACAAATACTTCCATGTCCTATCCCATGAGAGAGCCTATGTCTTAGGTCAGGCTCCCTGGAAGCAGAGCCTGAGGCAGGGTTTTGGGTGCACCTGGTGTTTTGTGAAGAGAGCGCTCCTGGGAGATGGGGAGGAAGGGATGTAGAACAGGTAGAGGGAGGAGCTGAACAAAGGTGTGGTCTCAGCGGGAGACGTGCTTCAGCCTGAGCCTGCAAGGAGCCCTGGAACTGGAATGGTACCTCAGAGCGGGTCCCACCTTGACATGAGAGAGCTGGCCTTCTGTGACCTGGGTCAGCCAGTCGTTGGCTGTGGGCTGCCCTTGGCCAAGGGTGTTTCAGTCAGTCCAGGGCAGTTCTCTGAAGAAGGGAGCAGCTGAGTGTGCAATGAAGAAGGTCTGAGTGAGGTGTCAACACAGTTGACCACACCCTAGAAGGTAGGGCCAGGCATCTGACCCAGAGAATCCTAAGTTTTAGAGGGATTCTCCCACACTACCATGCAGCCCAGCATCGTCTCTAGACCCCCAGACTCCATCCTCCCAGGCTCCTCCTGGCCCTCCAGTGGGCTTGAGCCTCTGGGCCTCTGCTTCCAGCCTGCATGCTTACCCTTGAACCTGGTGAACTGCGCCCTCCTCTGGAAACTCAGTCTGTGCGGTCCCTTCTCCCTTCCTGTCCCCAGGGGGAGTGACTCTCTCAGTTGCATGATGGGAGCTACAGAGTGGAGTAGCCATACCTGCTTTCCCGGCTCCTTCCTAAGCAGAAACCAGTCTATGGCCATTCCTAAGAAGGGTGCTGCTAGGCAGCTGACTCCCAGAAATGACTCCGTGCCCCCAAAAGCTGGGCATTAATGGCTACTGGATGGGCTCAGTCTTCACCAGGGACCAGCCACACCTGACCGGAAAGGTCAGACTTCTAGCACAGGGCTCCTGACTGTCCAGGTCACCAGCACGGGCAGTGTCCACCTCAGACAGCTTCTGGGTGCTGAGCAATCAGGCATGGTCCTGACCCATATCCGACACGCCTGGTGAGAGACCCACACAGTGGACACTTGGCTTAGCAGGAATCCCCTTCCCCACACCCCAAATGGATGAGATCCTCTTAGCCTAGACCTTCCCCCACCCCATAATGTATCCCCAAACTGTGGGGGTCTCGTAGAATATGCAGACTTCCTAAGGCCAGCCCTTCCACCCTGAACTTTACTTCCCTCATATGGAGGGCAGGCCCAATTTAAAAAGCACAGGACGTGCCTGCCACCATGAATTCTGTGTCGATTTACAACCAGAAACCAGAAGTAAGAGATGGATCTGAGACCGACAGGGCATGGGTGAAGAGCAGACGCACGGCTGTCTCCCTGCCGTGTGCAGAGGGCTGGGTGGGTCCGGGTAGGATGCCAGGAGGGCTGTTTGCTCCTGCTTGTTGGAGAGACAGGGATGGACCAGTCCAGTGTCCCGGGGCCATGCTCCAGAGGGACAGCAGAATCCAGGGCATGAGGTGAAGGGCGGGAGTCAGGTCCATGAGCGCCCAGGGCCTTGTGTTTGAGTCCTCAGGGGCCAGCCAGCTCTGACAACCCCTGCTCTCTCCACAGCCTGCTCCCCAGGGACAAATCGCTCTACCTCACCTAATCCCACCGCCACCCTCCTGCCCCTTCCCGGTTGCTGCTTAGAGCCTGAGGGGTGACCAGAGAAAAGAGGCCTTGGTAGGCAGCAGCGTGAGCAAGCAACAAAGCAGTGACATACCAATGCCCAGGGCTGAGTCCCCTCCTCCACCTCCCACCGGACTCGCCAGAACAGCCCACGCCAGCCGCCGCCAGCCCAAAGAACCTGCAGGACCCTTCTGCCCCACCTGCTTGCTCCCGGGTAACTGTGGCCCCCAGTCTCCGCTCCGTCCTGTACTCTGCGTCCTCTGCCAGCTATCTGGACCAACCCCAGCCCGTGATGGGGTCATTTACCAACAGAAGCCCCTTCCCAGGTGCATGGGTGGGGGGTGGGGGGACGGCCCAAATGTGGATGTACAAATCCAATGTTACGGCTTGAACAAAAGATTCCAAAACCTATGAACTGTGGGCTCCATGTAAGTAGTTGATTAAGTGTGTTAGAACTGTGCTGAAAACATCTGTAAGATTATTTTGTGGGGGAGGGGAAAGTAGTTTCCTTTAAGGTGAAAAGCATTTTATATGACCCTTAGCACATTTTTTTTTTAAAAAAAAAACAAAACAAAAATGTTTTATCTGAAGGGAGAGATGTGCACAAAGGCGGCTGCCAGACCATTTCTTCATCTGTACAGCAAACCCTGGTCAGTCTGCAGCCACACTCAGCTCTCTTTCTGCGTCTTCTCTTAACCATACGTCCCTCTATTTAAAACCGCCAACAACGAATTTTGTCTATTTATGAAGAAAAAATGGAGAACAAACTACTGTTTATCAGAAACTGTGTGTGGCTTTTTGTTTGGGGGTGTTGGTTCCTCAGCTTGGGTTTTTAATGTTGTTTGCAGCTGTTTCCTGGCCCTGGCGATGTCGTCTCGGTACCCAGTGCTTCTCTCAAATTTCTTTATAATAAAACTTCTGAAAAGTGGAAAACCAGTCTGTCTCTTCTTGCTTCCTAAGTCAGGCCCGGGCCTCCCGACCTGGCATTGGGAGGTGGCCTTGCAGGGACAGAGCCTCTGATATCAGACAGATTTGAGTAAAAATCCTGCCCAACATTCGCCCGGCCATATGGATCTCTGAGGGGGTGATGGGCCTCCCTGGCCTCCATTTATTGTTGTTGTTTTGTTTTTAAACTTTTTATTGTTAATTGGGTGAAGATTTACAGAGCAATTTTTCATTCAACAACTCATAGACATTTCGTGTCATTTCACTGATTACATCCCCCACAATGTAGCATCATTTATCCCACTTCCTCTATGTCTCCTGTTTTCATTCCTCCTTTTGCCTTCCTTTGTCCTTGGGTAAATGCTGCCCTTTCGATCTCACATGGTTGATGATTCTAAGGTTTGCTACCGCCCTTGTGGTACTGTTACAGACCTGTCTCCCGGCCTCGGTTTTGAAGTAAGACGTAGTACTCTACCCATTTCACAAGTGAGGATAGTGATGACGTGCATCATTCTTGGGGTGATTAAAATGAATTATGGGTGTGGAGGTCTGGCCACCCCGGGAGCACTCAGAGTGCTCCAGCACCTGATGTGAGATGGTGGTGGGATCCTCCTCGCCATTCCCTAGCTGATGGGGCCTCCGGTCTGGTCTAGAGGGGGAGAAGTGGGGTACGGAATACAAGAGGCCAGGTAGGGGGATGGGTGGGCATTTGTCCAAATCTGGATGCAGAAAAGCAACTAGATAAAGACTGTTACCCAGCTTCCCTAACAGATAGGAAGGTAGCGGGGTATTCAGGCACGTTAAGTGTCGTTGAGTCAGTTCCAACTCAGTTTAGGGCTTCTGAGGAGCGACTAGTGGGTTTGAACTGCTGACCTTGTGGTTATCCTACAGTGTCACTACAAGACTCCAAGGTAGTCTGGAGAGAGAGAGAGGGAAGAAAGCAGTTATGTGACGACTTTGACCACATCTGAAGAAAGGTAACAACAGGCTGCTGTGAAGGGCTTGGTAGGCCGCCTGACACAGCTATTTCTGGTGAGACCCTCACATAGAAGTAACAGCTCTCAAGGCCCCTGTTTTCTAACACGGTCCACTCTCCCTTCTCCTGGCCAACAGCCCCGACTGCGGTCAGCTCCCTCCTTAGAGGGCATTTTGTCATCCACTTTGGAAAACGAAACTTAAGCAAGCAAGCAAAGTCCACATGCTGGCATGCCAGTAGCTTCCCTGCAACTTTGAGCATACACACTTCACATGGTTACAATTTCTTTTCCTACATGGAGTTTGTCAGTAACACGGTGACAAGTTAGACAGTTTAATATTCGGCTCTTACTTTCTTACGTTTTAAAATACTGCATCACTGGGTTCCATGCAGACAACCCAGCATGCCCAGAGTGAGAGGCTCCCAGATTCTCCTTCCCCAGACAGAGGCCTCCTGCCTGGCCTGCACCGCTGCACCAGGGACTCCCGTGTCGGGAAAAGTGTCCATGTGCCACAGCTGGCCTTACACCAGCCAGGGATGCTCAGTGACTCCCAAGCAGAATCTAAGTGTCCTGATTACAAATATCAGGGCTTCAGCTGAGTGTGTTCTGTGACCCACCCCCATCCCCACAGAGTAAGGACCCAGAGCCAAGGGACCAATGGAAAATGCCAGAAGGCCAATTCCCTGCCATGGAGTGGGCACCAACTGTGGTAGCTGTTGGGGGTACCCCTCCCAGATGTCCCTTTTTGCCTGTGTTGCATGGGCTGCTCCCAGGCATTAGTTTCCCTGAGCCAGAAGGGAGATACCACTCCCAAAAGGTGCCATAGCAAATGACCGAATTCTGGGGGAATGAACTCCATGGTCCCATTCTCACAGGGTGGGGGTGATGTTCCCAGCGGTACCCCTCACTCCCCTCTGAGATGCTTGTTCCAGTGAACAAGCATCTTCAGGGAAACCAGTACCAGCTGAACCCAGGGACATGAGTGGGGTCACCTTTAGAACTGTTCCACACTATTTAACTGGCTCTGGTTTACCTGCAACATGCAATAACCCTAAAACCCAGCCTCGTCCAAGGGGAGCCCAGGCCCCAATACACTCAAAGAGAAGTCTCTACTCTGTCCTGTGATGGGGGTCATGACCCATGGAGCCATGGAGAGCCAGTGCTATGCCCACCCTGCCTTCCTATCCCCAGAGCTGCCGTTCCACAGCCAAACACCAGTGTCATCATGGTCCCTGCGCCTGCAATCAGCCTGAGGTCTAGTGGTTCAGTTGGCTTGTAACTTAGGAGACCCCATGCGTTTCAGAGCAGAACTGATCCATAGGGTTTCCTTGGGAGCAGATTGCCATCAGGCCGGTTTGAACCATCAATCTTTTGCTCACCATCAAGAGCAATCCATTTATACCCCCCAGGGACTTTCAGTTTTGGCTATGGACTGGCCACATTTCAAGGTCCTATTAATGCCTGGCCCCAAGCAGTGCCCTGACTTCGGCTCCTGGCTGGGGAGTTGGCCCAGGACCCCAAACCACTTGCCCTCTTCATTGACAAGCTTCTTCCTCAGAGTACCCCCATCTCATACCTCCACCCCTCGAAACACACAATGATCCTACTGGGAAGCCCAGCTGAGGGAAGACTGGTACTAAAATATACCCACCTGTGAGTTCTCCTTGAGTGACGATGCAGCTCCCACAGTAGAATGGAACGTGGGCAACACAGTGTGAATTTCAGAGTCTGTGATGCTGAAATGCAATATACTAAGCAAGAGTAGAAGCCATTGAGCAGTGAATATACCAGGCTGAGCACTGAGGATTTTGACTCAAGGGACAGTCTCATTGGGAGACAGGAAAAACAACCATAAAAACCAGGGGCAAGTTCTGAATACAGAAGAGGGGTTTCCTGCCCAGCTGGGGTCTGTCGAAGTTTCCGGGGTGACAGCTAGGGCTACCCTCAACAGAGATGAGGAGTGGGCCAGTGGAGAGAAGGAGCACTGAACAAGGAGTCCTGGCCTCAGGGACCTCAGCCTCGAGTCCCTGCCGGGGCAACATGCCTTCATGTACCATGAGCCCAACACTGCCGTGGGGAGATAGAAAGGAAATCCAATGGCATGCTAGACACACAAAGGCTTTCTGAACTCAGATGTGACTCTGAAAAAGGAGTTCCAGTCAAAGGAGAAGGGGGACCATGAGGCCAGCCGTGACTTGGGGCAAGGTGTGCCACCGGGGTGCTTGGAGAATGTCGAGACAGCGACAGTGTAAAATCAGGTGCTGCCCTCACACAGTCATCTCATGCTATTTCATAACAGCAATTAGCGCCTCCAAGGGTATAAGACTGTTACTTTTCAAGGTTCTTGACTTTAACTTTAAGAACTTGGTGACACACATGCAGGGTTTATAGAATCTGTGTTTTATGAATTCAGCTCATCATGAAACCTAGCTTTCCACTCCGCAATCCCTGCCTCCCACCTCTGAGTTAGAGGTAAATCGTTTCAACCTTTCTAACTGTTTCTTCTACTATTCACTAAATAAATAAGCATGTGTTAGTATTTCTTGATTAATCCATTTAGAAATAGTATTTGGTAGAAAAAGAGGAATTATAAGCAATAACAATGCTTCTACTGTTATTTCCCCCAGTGGTCCCTGGGTGGTTCAGTGAACATTGCTGGACAGCTAACCAAAAGGTTGGAGGTTTGAGTCCACCCAGAGGCATCTCGAAAGAAAGGCCAGTTGATCAACTTTAGAAAATTTAGCAACTGAAGACCCTGTGGGGAGCACAGTTCTACTCTGACACCCTTAGGAGCTTGCCATGAGTCTCAGTGAATTCAATGGCAACTGGTTTCTAACTGGTTCACCTCCCAATAATGCCACATAATATTTTTGGCTGTGTCAATATTCCATGTTTACATTCTTACTGGAGTCCTGCTGTGGCACTGCGGGCTAATGCGCTGGGCTGCACGGTCAGTTTGAACCTCATGGTTAGTGATTCAAGCCCACCTGCCGCTCCTCAGAAATCCTATACAGGGTCGCTATGAGTTGGAACCGACTCGATGACATTTTACAACAACAACAACAATTACAATAACCACTGTTATTCCTGGTGTGGTGCTGTAGGATAAGCACTGGACTGTGAATCACAAGATCAGCAGTTCAAACCCACCATCTGCTCCTTGGAAATCCTGTACAGGATCACTATGAGTCAGAATTGACTCGACAGCAGTTAACAGTTTACTAACGGGCCAATGTGTATACTTCAATTACTTTTCATTGGATAGTTTTTTTTTTCATCGTTGTTTTCTATCCCCCACCCATCTCAAATTCTAACATAATGGTACAGGCCCTCTAAATATGGCTAGACCCTCTGTGTTCCAGTTTGGTCTGATTTTCTCTAAACAAGAGCACAGCTGTCTTTGAAGCTTTCTTTTATCCTTACTTAGCAGATTTCTTTGTTTTTGTCCTCTGAGGTGTCCTCTCTTTCCTGGATTCCACCTAGTCTGATATTTGCTTCTCTATTGTGGTAGAGCCCATTATTCAGAAAGCTTTCTAAGGAAGGGTATATGGGAAATAAGTTTACAAGTCTGCAAATGTCTTTAGTCTACTCTCAGGCTTGATTGATAGTTTGGCTGGGTAAAGACTTCTAGGTGGAAAGCAATTTCTCTCTCAATTTTGAAGGCATGACTTGGTTACCTTCTAGCTTCCAACATGGCTGTTGAAGAGTGATAAAAGCTATTATGCCTCCCATTTCTTTGTAAGTTGTTTATTTTTCCCTGTCTTCTCTGGTAACCTACATCTTCAGCTCAGTCAGCCCTGTCTGAGTCCTTGCCCAGCCCACCTTTGATGAAGATGGGCACCTCAATAAGAATTATAAACCTTGGGATGCTCTCTAAGTTCAGCTGCAAAAAGAAATAAACACAAATTGAGAAGGATTCTGCACAGATGCATCTCAAGTTGCAGAACTAGCCTTCTTGAAGGACGCTGTGAATTGAAAATACCATAAAGTATCACACCTACCTCCAGTCCACCTTTGTCTATCCCAGGAAATTCACACTCCTGGCATGTTGCAGCTCCAGTTGGAGGAATGCAAAGGACACTGTTTAGTGAAATGCCCGAGAGTGCTACCTCCTCTGGCCCCTAAGACTAACACTGGACCCCAACCATGGGCCATCTTTTCTAGGAGCCTTTAAGTCTCCAAGTTTCCTCTCCATTTTTATTTATTTCCTTTGATTTCAGTCCACAAGTGCCATGACTATAAATGGAGTCAACAGGCTGTTATTAGCATAAATGGATTTGTGATTTCAAATGACATCAGGGTCATAAACAAGAGACAGGAAAGCATACAACAGGGGCTGGTGAGGACTATGGTTGCATGGAGAGTGACAGTCCAGCCAAAAAGCATTTGGATTTCATGTGACTTGTAACACCTTGGTAGCCAAACAAACCAAGTTTTCTTGAAGTTAAATGCAGCCTGCAAACATCTGGCTTGTGACCTCTACTGAGAATCTGGCGTGGCACTGGACTGATAACTGCAAAGTGGTCAGTTGAAACACACAAGCCACTCTTGAAGACCCTACACTGGGTCGCTGTGATTTGGAACCGACTCAACAGCACACAACAACGACAACATGGGCTTTGGAGACAGACTTATTTTGAATCTTAGCTTCAGTGTGTGCTAGCTGTGTGACTTTGGACACGCTTCTTACTATCACCAAGCCTCACTTCTCTCATATGTAAAATGGTGTCATGTTCAACTCATGGAGTTGTGGTAAGGAATCTATAAAATAATACATGTAAAGTAGTTCCACCCCTTGTTTGTCAGTCTGCTGGACTGCAGCAGCTTCTGTGTTGTTGTGATGCTGAAAGCTATGCCACCGATGTTTTAAATACCAGCAGGGTCACCCATGGGGGCAGGTTTCGGCTGAGCTTCCAGAACAAGACAGACTAGGAACAAGGAGCAGAGGATACTTCTGGAGGTTTAGCCACTGAAAACCTTATGAATAGCAATGGAACCCATCATCCCCAGAGTATTACCAGATATAAAGCTGGAAGATGAGTCCTTCAGGTTGGAAGACACTTAGTATACGACTGAGGAAGAGCTGCTTCCTCAAAGCAGAGTTGACCGTGATGATGTGAATGGAGTAAAGCTTTCGAGGCCATCATTTGATGATGGGTACAATGTAAAATAAGGACAAACAGTCATTAATAATCGGAGCATCGAATGTACAAATTACAAATCTAGGAAAATTGGAAGTTGTCAAAAATGAAATGGAATTCATAAAGATCAATATCCTAGGTATTAGTGAGCTGAAATTGAATTGTATTGGCAATTTTGAGTCTGACAATCATATGGTTTAGCCACGTTCACCATCAAAAAGAACATTCCAAGATCTATCTTGAAGTATATGCTGTCTGTGATAGGATAATATCCATATGCCCACAAGGAGAAACAGTTAATATCACTATTATTCAAATTTATGCACCAACCACTAAAGCCAGTGATGATGAAATTGAAGAATTCTACCAAATTCTTCAGTCTGAAATTGATCAAACATGCAGTCAAGATACACTGATAATTACTG
Source organism: Chrysochloris asiatica (assembly GCF_000296735.1). Taxonomy (NCBI): domain Eukaryota; kingdom Metazoa; phylum Chordata; class Mammalia; order Afrosoricida; family Chrysochloridae; genus Chrysochloris; species Chrysochloris asiatica. The sequence goes on along the minus strand of NW_006408541.1, from coordinate 20,032,211 downwards.
GTGATTGGAATGCAAAGGCTGGAAACAAAGAGGAAGGATCACTAGTTGGAAAATACGGTGACACAAAGCTGGAGATCACATGACAGAATTTTGCAAGACTAGTGACTTATTCATTGCAAACACATTTTTAAGCAACAATTTTTAAGCAACATAAAAGAAAACTATACACATGGAACTCATCAGATGGAATACACAGAAATCAAATTGACTACATCTGTGGGAAGAGATAGTAAGAAAACTCCATATCATCAGTCAAAACAAGGCCGGGGGCAGACTGTGGAACAATCAATTGCGCATATGCAAGTTCAGGCTGAAGCTGAAGAAAATTAAAACAAGTCCACAGAGTCAAAACATGACTTGAAGCACATCCCACGTGAATTTAGGTATCATCTAAATAACCGATTTGATGAATTGGACACTAATGACAAGATCAGAAAAGTTGTGGGATGGTGTCAAGAACATCCTATGTGAAGAAATCAAAAGGTCATTAAGAAGACAAGAAAGACTGAAAAGACCAAAATGGATATCAGAAGAGACTCTGAAACTTGCTCTCCAGCATAAATATGCTAAAGCAAATGGATGAAATGAGGAGGTAAAAGAGCTGAACAGAAAATTTTGAAGGGCAGCTCAAGAAGACAAAGTCAAGTATTATATATATTATAATGCTTGGAGTCAGGAAACCAAAAGGGAAAAACATTTCTCAAACTCAAGAAAAATTCAAGCCTCAACTTGGCCTATTCAAGGATTGTATGGGGGAAATATTGAATGATGCAGAAAGCATCAAATGAAGATGGAAGGAATACACAGAAGCACTGTACCAAAAAGAAATGGTCGATGTTCAACCATTTCAATAAGTAGCATATGCTCCAGAGCCAATGGTACTGAAGGAAGATGTCCAAGGTTCACCAAAGGCACTGGGAAAGAACAAGGCTCTGGGAATTGATAGAATACAAATGGAAATCTTTCAACCTACCACTGTTGTTTATCTTTAAGTGCTATGAAGTTGGTTCTGTCTCATAGCGCCCTGTCTATATAGCACTGCCAAGGAGGACCTGGTGGGTTTGAACTGCTGACCTTGTGGTTAGCAGTCCAGTGCTGATCCTACAGCTGCACATCAGAAGTCCCAGAAACCCTATACAGAGTGGATATGAGTTGGATTCGATTCTTGGCACACATTTATGAGAGCATGCTTGTCTAGTGCAGTCATGCCACCTGGTGGTCATAATCAAGAACTTCAGTGACGTGTGGCGGGCCTAATTAATGTGTGGGGTAGTCTATTTCAACTCATGTTGTTATCCAGTGAAGTTAAGACTACGGATTCCAAGGAGTGACTAGTGGGTTTGAACTGCTGACCTTTGGGTTAGCAGTGCAGTGTTTATCCTACAGCGCCACACCTTATAATATAGTTCTGAACTATGAAAGTCCATCCTTAACCTCCATGCTTACCCCTCATGGGCTGGTTCTGACAGTATCACACAGTGAGCCCTTGGCAAATGCTGGCTACCGTTCCTGACACCACCACTGCGGACCCTCCTTCTCGTGGGAGGGTGGAACCAGCAAGTTCCCCAGGAGTTATGACTGTATTTACTTCCTCTTTTATTAGGTAGGGTGGAGAGAGGTAACACTGGCTTGAGCCCCTTTTCACCAGAGATAGACCCATTTTCACCGGAGCAAAAGATTCCTTTGGGTTATACTTTTCCCTCTCCAGACTTCTCTCACCAACTAAGGATTCCCTGGGAAGATGACGGCATTTGTCTCAACCAGGTAAACATGAATTTTATCAGCTGCTTCCCTCCCAGATAGAAGGAGTCTGGGGGTCTGGGGATGGGGCCACTGCATATTGTCATAACCCTAAGTTGATCCCGACTCATAGCCACCTTACAAGACACTGTAGAACTGCTCCATTGGGTTTCTGATGTTGTACATCTTTATGGAAGCAGG
>NW_006408541.1:20024392-20029810 GCF_000296735.1 Chrysochloris asiatica | reverse complement strand
AGATGTCAGCTTGAGGACTAAGGTGCGCCTGACCCAAGCCATGGTATTTTCAATAGCCTCATATGCATGCGAAAGCTGGACAGTGAATAAGGAAGAGTATAGAAAAATTGATGCCTTTGAGTTGTGGTGTTGGAGGAGAATATTCAAAGTGCCATGGGCTGCCAAAAGAACCAACAGATCCGTTTTGGAAGAAGTGCAACCAGAGTGCTCCCTGGAGGCTAGGATAGCCAAATTTCATCTCTCATCGGACATATTGTCAAGAGGGACCAGTTGCTGGAGAAGGATATCATGTTTGGTAAGGTGGAGGGTCAGAGAAAAGAGGAAGACCCCCAATGAGATGGATTGGCAAAGTGGCAGCATCGATGGACTCAAGTGTGGCAACAGTAGTGAGGTTGGCCCAGGATTGGGCAGTGTTTACTTGTGCTGTGCATAAGGTTGCTGTGGGTCGGTACTGACTCGATGGCACCTACCAACAACAACAACAACAACACTACCAGTATTTAATCCACTGCACCACCAGGGCTCCTAATATTGCCAATGTTGTTGTTGTGAAGTGCCATTGAGTTGGTTCCAACTCATAGCAACCCTGTATATGGTTTCTGAGAAGCAACTGGTGGGTTTGAACCACTGACTTTACAGTTAGCAGTCCAGTGCTTATTGTACAGTGCCACATTAGGACTCCAGTAGTGTCACTGTTGCTGTTGTTAAGTGCTGTCGAGTCGGTTCCAACTCATTGCGATCTTGTATAGAGTTTCCAATGAGTGGCTGGTAAACTTGAGCAGCTGACCGTGCAGTCCAGCACATTAGCCCACATGCCACATCAGGACTCGAATCCCATCTCATCCTCAATTCCTCTCACACACCTCCACCCCACTTGCCATTGCTGGTCTGGAGAGAGGACCCCACATCAGAAAGGCTGCTGTCCTCTCAGAAGATGGGGACCAGAGGCCAGGCCGAGTGCTCCGGCTACAAACTTCCCTCCCTTCTGGTCAGTCCCACCCTAGTCCCACAGCCTCTCCCACCTCCAAAGTGTATGGGCTTTGGAGATGAGCTGCAGTTCTTAATTTGATCAAGTCTCACTTTTCTCATCCATTAAACAGAGTCATGTCTCATCTCATAGAGTCCTTGTGAGGAATGTATGGAATAATTCACGTGTTTAGTGGAGGATCTGGCCCGTGATCAGTGCTTAATAAATAGCAGCTGTCCTGGTGTGGCGCTGTAGGATAAACACAAGGTCAGTGGTTCAAACCCACCAACCGCTGCTGGGAAACCCTATACAGGACAGCTATACATTGGAACTGACTCCACAGCACTTAACACTAAGGAACCCTGGTGGCACAGAGAGCTATGCGTTGGGCTGCAAATCACAAGGTTGGCAGTTCGAGCCTACCAACCACTTCACAGGAGAACAATGAGGCTGTCTGTTCCGGTGAAGATTTACAGCCTCGGAAACCCAAAGGAGCCATTCTACTGTGTCCTTCCAGGTGAACAAAGAATCCACTGAAGAGCAATGTAAGGTTTGGAGCTTTACATTGAGAATAATAAAATAATGATGAGGATTCATGATGGGGATGGGTCAGTTTTTTTTTACAGCTAACTGAAACCACCTCTGGAAGCCCAGGAAAAAGGGTATCACTTGCCCCCTAAACATGTTTTCCTGCTGTCAGGTGGTGGAATAAGAACAGGAATCACAGCCCGTATGCTGGGCCTGGGCTCGGCACTGCAGACCATTCCTCTCATTCAATCCTCCTGTCAGCCCTGTGCACTTGGTACCACCACCACCCCACTTCACAGATGGGGAAACTGAGACTCAGTAGCGTGAGTGACTCACCCAGAGTCACAGAGCTGGGCTCTGGATGGGAACTGGGCAGTCTCTCACCTGGCTGGTAACCACTGGACCCTATTTGCCTACTGGTGAGGATGTAACTGTCAGTGCTTGTGCCTGTAAAATGGGTACAATACAGGTCTGTACCTCACACATAAAGGAGCTCTGCTAGCATAGTGGTTACAAGTCAGGATGCTAACCTCAAGGTCAGAAGTTTGAAACTACCAGCCATTCCACGAGAGAAAGATGAGGCTTTCTATTCCAGTAAATATTTACAGCCTCAGAAACCCTATGCTGGGTTGCTATGAGTCGGAACCAACTCCATGGCACATAACCACCAACCACCTCACACCTAAGTGCCTGGCACACATCAGATCCCAGTAGATGGTGACAGGGCTGACTTACTGAGGGGCAGCCCAGTGCAGAATGGACACGCTCAAAAATTAACAATTTCCGGACAATGACTGTAGGGCATGAAGCCACCCTCCCCTCCCAACAGATGTGGCGATTTTAAGTCTTCATGTTCACCATTGTTGTGGGATTTTAAGAAACGCCACAATCTTCTCTGAGTCCGGGTTTCTGAGACGTGGCCGGGTCTCTGGAACGCCCGCCCCTGAGGACTAATGTTCATCACGCCTCACAAGATTCTGCTGGGAGCTGAGCTCCCTCCCCACTTATGAACAGCGAACAGACCCTCTTCTACCTGGAGTTGCCCAGCTCTGCTTCCCTAACTTGAATGGGCTTCCTCTCTTCCTTCTGACAACCAACCAGGCTTTTCTCACACCCTCAACAAACAAACGGCTGGTTATGGACCCTGAGTTCACAGAGAAGGTGGGGAACAAAGCTCAGGAGTGTAACTTTGCTTTCAGTAAGGTTCCCAGGCATGAGTAGCCTAAAATATCTCCATGAAGTGACATGTGTGGAGGGAATCCAGGCACTGCAATGAGACAGGCTGGAGTGGGTTGGGGGATGTTCTTTCAGATCCCCCTGCGATGGGTCTGTGGGAACAGTTACTCCGCTTCACTCCTGCCTCTGTCACTGACTTGTGGTCCAGGCAGGTCATGTCCTTCTCTCCAGCCTGTTTCCCATTATGACAAAGGCGGGGGACAAATCAACCCGTATCTTAAATCCTCATTACTTCTGACCATCTCGAGAGTCAAGATCTCAAGAATCCCACTCCTGTCTGCATCCAGACCCTTTAGGACACTGTTCTAAACCATCTTGTCCACCCATGCCCATGAATCCCCTCAGCAGTGTCCATCTGGCCTCAGCTGACTTGCCTCCAGTGACGGGGCGCTCACTCCTTCACTGTGGGAGGCAGTGCAGTTCAATGGAAAGAAAACAGGCTCTGGGGTTTCAGTCTCTGAAGCTTGGCCCTTCTCTCACCATGTTGTTGTTGTTGTTGTTAGGGGCCATCGAGTCGGTACCGACCCACAGCAACCTCATGCACAGCAGAACAAAACACTGCCCGATCATGGACCAACCTCACCACTGTTGCCACGCTTGAGTCCATCAATGCTGTCACTTGGCCAATCCATCTTGCTGAGTCCTCTTTCTCTCTGACCCTCCACCTTACCAAACATGATATCCTTCTCCAGTGACTGGTCCCTCCTGACAATATGTCCAAAGTATGAGAGACGAAGTTTGGCCATCTTGGCCTCCAAGGAGCACTCTGGCTGCACTTCTTCCAAAACAGATCTTTTGGTTCTTTTGGCAGCCCATGGCACCTTCAATATTCTCCTCCAACACCACAACTCAAAGGCATAACTAAGGTGAGCCTAACCCAAGCCAGGGTATTTTCAATAACGTCATATGCATACGAAAGCTGGACAGTGACTAAGGAAGACGTAGAATTGATGCCTCACCATGATACCTTGGCTCAATTGTTCCGATTCTCCATTTCCTGTCTATGGCATGGGGAGCCCAATCCTTGTGGAGTTGTCTGCAGACCAGCCCACTGGACTGACTCTCCACTTTCCCCTCTGCAGATGGAACCAATTCCCTTATTCCCACCAAACTTCCTTCTTGTTTGGACTCCCTGGATTACTCCAGGGTTTTAAAACTCTCTGCCACCCTTAATCTACCTCATTTGATTCGCACAACTGCCTGGGGCAGGGATCACAGGGTCTTTGGCAGTGCAAGAGATCAGGCACAGAAAGAGGAAGTGACGGGCCCAAGGGGACTCCAAGCAAGTCAGAGGTGGCACTGGGGAAAGAATCCAGGATCTCTGACCCTCAAATCTACGACCTGTCTGAACTTGGAATTTATGAAAGCCACCCTCTCCTCACAACCATCTGCCAGGAACCTAAGTGGTTTGAAAGAACTTGGTGGGAATTGTTTCTCCACAAACAAGTCGGGAGAGCTGCTTCCCCGCTGGCCCTACCATCCACTTGCTGTGTGGCATTGGGTAAGTCCCTTCACCTCTCTGAGCCTCTGTAAGTGTGTATGATGATGACCTCCAAGTCTCCTGCACTAACCTGCGACTGTGTCATTGCTACCAGCATTATCTCCACCCTCTTGGGGATTCCTCAGTCCTCAATCAAAATGCAAAAAGGCTTGAGAGTTAGCTCACTGATGACAGATAGTATAGCTGTTGTTGTTGTTGATTCCATCTCAAAGCAACCTAAAGGACACAGCGAAATTGCCCCGTCGGGTTTCCTAGTCTGTAATCCTGGTGCAAGGTGAGGTTGGCTGTTCAAGCTCACTGGTTCAAGCTAACCAGTCACTTCTTGGAAACCCTATACAGGGTCACTATGAGTTAGAACTGACTCAACGGCACTTAGTAACAATCCTGGTGTGGTACTGGACAGCAATGTCCATTTGAACTGCAAGGTCGGTGGTTCAAGCTCACCAGCCGCTGCTCAGAAACCGTATACAGGGTGGCTGTGAGTCAGAACTGACTCAATGGCATTTAACAACAATGATCTTTCTAGAAAGGATTTCTGGTAGTGCTGTAGGATCAATGTTGGGCTGCTAACTAGCAAGGTCAGTGGTTCAAACCCGTTAGCCGCTCCACAGGCAAAAGATGAGACTGTCTGCTCCCAAAAAGGTTTTCAGCCTTGGAAACCCTACATTGATTGGGTCACTATGTCGGAATCAACTCAATGGCTTTTGTTTTTGTTTTTACAGTCATTTCTCCCATGGAGTTGCTGGTGGGTTCAAATGCTGACCTTTCGGTTAGCGGCAGAGTGGTAGCGACCCTGTACAGGGTTTCCCAGACCATATAAAACAAGTTTCCATTTCTCAACTCATTGCTTCTGCTGGCAGTCCATAACTTTGCCATTCAATGCGACCCTTATTACAACCCCAGAGAGAGGGGTCAGTATTAACCCCATTTCATAGGTGTGGGAAGTGAGGGGCAGACCCGGGACTGAGAACTTGAGCTAGGATGGGAGGCCAAGGCGACCTGATCTCAAAGGACAGGCTCTATTTTTTTCACCCTACAAAGCTCAGCAGTTCGAAACCACCAGCTGTTCCATGGGAGAAAGATGAGGCTTTCTGTTCCCATTAAGATTACAGCCTTGGAAACCCTGTACAGGGTTGCTATGAGTTGGAACCTAGGCCTGTGGTCTTTGAGCCTCTGCTGTGGGAAG
>NW_006408541.1:20013756-20024292 GCF_000296735.1 Chrysochloris asiatica | reverse complement strand
CCCCCCAAGCCCCCACCCTGAGCCCCCAAGCAGACACTGCAGCCCGGCCAGAGCCTGTGAATAGATGCGGGTTTATTACTGCAGCATCCTGAACCCCCTCCCCAAACACCAGTCCCAAAGAAGGCCCATAAGCATCCAAAGGCTTGTCCCCAGCACTGGACAAGACCCGCAAATCTGGATAGAACCCTAGCACCCAACCCCCGTCACTCCCTAGGAACCCAGAGGCAGAGCTGGGGGCCTCGTTCCTCTCCACTGAAAAGCTCCAGAGGACTAGCTAGGACCATGTCAGAGCTGACAGAAGGTTCCAACACATTCTGGAAACAGCCCATATGAAGCTGGTGGAGAAGGCCCGGGTAGTGATGGGGGAGGGGAAACAAACCCATCAGAAGCAATCTTCCAGTTGCAGAGCCACCCTGCCCACCCCCCAGGTCTGAGAAAGCAGAGACAGAAGGCAGGACGCCTCCTCCTCTCCCACCAGCGCTGCTTAGATGCTGTGGCCACTCCCTGCCCTGGACTCCTGTGGTTGGGCAGCCCTGCCCTTCACCCTCCTCAGGGCAGGGGGCACCTCCAGCCTCCCATCCCCAAGTTCCCCAGCAAGCCCAAGGATCCAGAGACCCAGAGTGGTACCAGCATCTTCAAGTGAGGTCCATGCAAGTACTGTTTTCTGCCAAGCAAGCCAAAGGGATAACCCAACCCTTGTGGGAGCTCCAGACCCTCCCCGTGAAATAGTTCTTGATAGGGAGCCCGTCTCCAGCACCCCTCAAGGGTGCCTGGGCTTCCCTGAGTCTTTGGGGTGGGGGGTGGGGGCTGGAGGGAAGCAAACAAGCCAGTCATGAGACATCTCAGCAGCTGGACTCCACTAGCTTCAATGGGCCTGCAGGGCAACCCCTCACCATACCCACCCTGAACACCCTGCCATCCACCTCAGATCAAACACTCAGAAATAGGGACCTTTGTAAGTGTCCCCTCTCTCTTACTATCCTGTCAGTAGCTTCCCAGCCAGGCCCCCAGATCTCCCCTTCCATTGGTCTAGATGGGAAGCTCCAGGCGCTGGTGGGAGGAGACAGAACCCAGACTGAGTCCTTCTGCTCCTCCACTGCCATCCAGGGCCAGGGGAACCAAGGGCAGGTGGGTTCGGGATCAAGACTGAAAAGGTATGAGTCTAGGGGTGCCCCCCACCCGTGGCCACACGGGATCACATTCTGGGAGGCCTTGGCCCACCAGCCAGAGGGTTAAGAAAGGGTGGTTCATAGCAGGAAGGGGGGGCTGGATGGAACATTCCTCTCCTGATTCAGTGACTGTTCCCAAAACACACAAAAGCCCAGCAAGGGGCAAAGAAGTGGATGGGGTGAGGGACAGGAACAGATCAGAAGTTCAAAGGCCCAGGGCTCAGTCCCTCAGGGCCTTCCCTGCAATGAGGGGGTTCTGGAGGGTTCCAGCATATTCTATTCCTCTCGGACACCCAGCACTGGCGCCATGGGAAGCCTCCTTAAACGTCCGTTGTAAGTGCGAGCTGAACCCTGGGGCTCGGATCCAGAGTCCAGTCTTCTTTGGCCACCCCACCTGGCACTGCAAAAAGAGGGGTCCTGGCATCCTCAACAGGAACTCCTGGTTCTGCAGAGACAGCAAGAGGGTCAGGTAAGGGATGGAGGGCACCTGAAATGAACTCAACTGGGCATAGGCTGCAGACCTCCAGACAGCCTGGGCTCTGAGGTTCAATGGGAATGGGAACAGAGACTAGGCCTGAGCCAGACCTTGCTTTTCCTTCTGGGTGCACATCCTTCTTCCCACTGTCATCTGGTCCAGTCCTTCTCTTCCTTCAGACCCTTCAGGACACCCTCTCAGACCCCCTCCAAAACACAAACCTAACACACTCAGAGCTTCTGCCCAGACAGTGTCTGCCAGACGAATGGGTCATCAATGGTTCACAGGGGCCAGGGAAATCTGTAGCAGTCTGCTCCTATGGAGATTTCAGCCTAGGAAATCCTATGGACACGCCTACTCTGTCCTATGGGGTCACTAAGAGTCAGGGCTGACTCACAGGCACCCAACATCACTTACATGGTGTGTGTATGTGGGGAGGGAGGGTTTCAGTTCACACTCTGTTGGGCTCACGGGAGGGGTCTTTGGTGGGGAGGAGGGAAGAGGCACAGGATTTCTGCTCTAATGTTCAAAGGCAGGTCCCCACAGCAGAGAAGTGTGTGACTTGTACACGCTTCACCCTCAGACCAGCGAGGGTCACTTCCCTTCAGCCTGTCCCAGCTCCCAGCTTCATCATGGGAGACGTGGAGATGAAACCAACAGATTGACAGGAGGGGTGCAGTGGGGTCAGGTGGCAGAGGACGAAAGACTGAGGTGGGACAAGAAAGAAAGAGTGATGGGGGGAAGAGCACATTGTCATCCTAGGAGGTAGCACATCTAGACGTCAAGGGGTTGTGAGGAGAGAGCCAAGAACCACGTTTTAAAGACTTTGATGTAACAACTTGTAAGCAGGGAGCGCCTCCTGGTGGTCAGCCCGGTTACTAAAGGCAGAAGTGAGTCCCTGCTGAAAGCCCAACTCCCAGCAGAGCTTGTTCAGTAACTGTTGATGGAATGAATGAGTGAATGAATGAATGAATGAGTCAGTGAGTGACGTCCCAGTGAACCAAGGGCTGACAGAAAACATGTTCTGGACATGCTGCGCTCAGAGGATATGCAGAGGGGAAGGGAGGCTGATCAGTCAAATCCTAACTCTTCAACCTGTGCTTTTCTTGGGGTGTCCCTCAATGAGTCCCCAGATAGGTGTGCATTAGGCAGTGGGCCCCTCTATCCATCACCCTGGTGCCCAGAACTCCCTACAGGCTCCCACCTCCACTACCATCCTGGCCGCACCTGGTAGATGAGGGTCAGGTCAGGAGGTGAACAAACAGGATAGCCAGGCCGATGTTCAGCAGGATCACCATGCAGATGAGGACAGTGTTGGGGACCTGTGAACAGTGGGGAGAGACGGAGAGACTGTGTGAGGGCCCGGGGCCTCTGAGGTCCCTTACCCCACCCCCCTGCCCACAGGTCAGGAGACTGGACAGAGGGACAAGAACTGGATAGGACCCCCAGTCTGCACACCATCAGAGCTAGAAGAGTTCCTGGGAATAACAAACCCTCTGTCTGGAGAGAGGCAGAAATGTGGGCAGAACTGGGCCCAGAGCCAGGTACCCTGCCTCCCGTCCTGCTAATTCTTCTCAGAGTCTTTCAGAGCCTTGCTTCACTCCTACCAGCTGCTGGTCCTAACCCTGAGGTCCAACAATTTTGCTAGTTCCTGCTGGGAACAGACGCTCCTGGTACCTAGCCCACCTACCCCACTCTGCCCAGACACAGGTACCCATCCCCAAGTGTTTCTGGCTCCCAGCCACCCCCTTTTCCAGAATACTAATCTCTGCTGATGAGATGTCCCTGACTCAAGGCAAGGATAACCCTAAGGCTGATTTACGCTGGAGTCCTTTGGGTCAGCTCACAGAATGTTGTTAAGTGCCTTCCAGTCAGTTCCAACCCATAGTGATAGGGTTTCCAAGGAGCGGCTGGTGAGCTTGAACCACAGATCTTTCGGTTCAAACTGACCAGTGCATTAGCCCGCAGACTAAACCCAAGTTCCTGCTGGGTCTGTCCCCTGCCCTATCCTGCTTCCCTGTGGGAGAAAGATGAGTCTCTTTCGGCTGATGGGAAGATTTATATATATATTGTATGAGTGTGTGAATTGAGCGATCGTTTACATGGGGAGAACATCAGCTTTGCACTCATCTTATCGTATTTCGTTTCAATGCAATGATTACAATCTCCTCCATGCATCATCATTCAACAGCATTTACTTCTATTCCCTCTGAGTTTTGTTGTTGTTTTTTTTTATGTACACCAAAACACTCAGGAATATGCAATCATTCAAACACCCAAAGGGCATGCCACCCCCCACCCCCGCCGCCTCCAGCACACAGCCCCTCTACCAGAAGACTTTTTTAATGCCTCTGGTCGTTGAGTAGGAACCAACTGGACTTAAACAACAACAACATCTTGATTCTGTAGTGCTAGTGCGGCTCTCTGTAGGATAAACAGCAAGGTTGGCGGTTCAAACTCATCAGTCGTTCCTTGGAAACGCTGTACCAGGGTCGCAATGAGCCTGGACCTACGAGCACTTGTCAACAGCATCCTGCTTCCATCACCACCTCTAGAGGTGAAAGAGGGGACCGTCCTTCCCACCCTCCGCCGCCGCCAAGCTCACCTCTTCCACCTCGACCTCGGCCTCCAGCGCTGCCTCCTTGCGAGCCTTTTTCTTGCCCTTGGTCAGCCCTCGGGCCTCTGTCTTGCGGGCCTTGGCCTTGGGCTCGGCCTTGGGGACGATGGGCTTGGGCTCCATCTTGGCGGGCGGCTCGGGCTCGGGCTCCGGGCCGCGGGGCGCGGAGGTCTGCGGGGGTGCGGCGGCCGGGGATGGGGGCGCCGAGTCGGCACCAGAGACCGTGGGTTCGGGCTCGTCCTCGAAGGGCGGCGGCTCGGGCGGCCCGGTGCGCACGGCGTAGCTGTGGTAGCCGCGGTAGAGCGCCACCTCGGGCTCCCGCGACGGCGGGGACGGCGCCTGCAGCGCCTCGATGGCCATGTGCTCGGTAGCCGGGCGCGCTGAACTGCGGCGGCCCGCACCCTCGGACGGCGTCACCGGCCGGCTGCCCTCGCCGCCCGACTCGCCGTTCCAGGCGCCCGGGCTCAGCAGGCCATCCTTGGGCGCTCCGGGCCGGGGCCGCTTGGGCTGCGGGGGCGTGCCGGCCGGAGATGGGGGGCCGCCTTCGGGCCGTGGGGTCTCGCGCTCATGCAGCTGCGGGCTTTCTCGGGGTCGTGCCGGGAGCCCTGCGGCGCCGGGACCGCGATCAGGGGGCTCCAGCAGGCTCTCCGAGTTCTCCAGGATTTCCTGGAGCAGCCGGCGCTTCTGATACTCGGGACCTGCGGGGCAGAGAACACCGAGAGACTGGATCTGAACCCAGGCCCACCGCTGAGAGATCTTGGGCAAGTCACTTAGCCTTTCTGAGTCTTTCATGTACTCCACCAGCACTCAAACAGCATTAAATGCCAGACACTGTCTGGTGGTGGTGGTGGTGTGCCGTGGAGTCAGTTCTGACTCATAGCGACCCTGTACAGAGTTTCCGAGATTGTAAATCTTTACGGGAGCAGAAAGCCTCATCTTTCTCAACAGCTGGTAGTTTTGAACTGCTAACCTTAAGACCGACTCCTAATCACTGCGCTACCAGAGCTTCTAGACACTGTTGTAAGCAATTCCAAATAAATATTACCTCACCTTTCAAATAACCCTGTGAGGTCAGTAAGAGACCCTGGTGGCACAAAAGTTACGTGCTTAGTTGCTAATCAAAAGGTCAAGAGTTCAAAACCATCCTGCAATTCTGGGGGGAGAAAGACTTGGCAACCTGCTTACGGGTCAGACTCCCATAAAGAGGGCTATTGTCAGTGCTGTGGAGTTGTTCCCACTCAGAGCAACCCAGTATAGGGTTTCCTTACGGGAGATGAAGGCCTCATAACTCTCCTGTAAAGACTGTTGTTGTTAAGTGCCATCAACTGTCACATGGGGTCACTGTGAGTCAAAATCGACCCAATGGCACCTAACAATGACTTCATGAAGTATTATTAACCTCCATTTTACAGATGAAGAAACTGAGGCTCAGAGAGGTTAAATCAGTTGCCCAAAGTCACACAGCTCACCAAGGGTAGAGCCAGGACTATACCTAGGCAGGCTAATTCCAGAGTTTCATGCTCTTAGTCCAAACACTGGCCTCTTTCCATTCCCTTATTTGTAAAATAGACGTGCTTCGTAAATACCATGGAAGGATGAAATGAGTAAATGCCCCTAAAATCATGGGCGTAAGGGCTGGCACAAAGAGTTACAGCGGTTGTTATGACAGCGGAAAAACAGTCGGCCAGCCATGATCATTCTTCCTGGTACCAGCAGGGGGAGCACCTTGACGGAAAGTGGCCATTTGTAAATCTCACTCAACCTCACAGGCAAGATCTGTGCTCTATGGTCTTTCATCTATTTATTCCATTGGTCTCTCTTTGCTGCAGTCTGATAATAATTAGAAAACAAATCAAACCATACCACTTACCTTAAAACCCCTTCAATGCAAAGAACACCAATCTCCTGCCCCCTGGGGACTCCCCACAGCTCCACCCAAGTGCCATATCTCTAGCAGAGCTCAGAGGGCCCCTTGGTCTTCAGCCTCACTACCCACAGCCTCATTGGCAAGCTAGCTCTCCTGCTCCCACTCCAGTCCCCTCCTCTTGAATCACCATCCTACCTAGCACTACTTGTTGTAGTAGTTCCCAAAGGTGGGCCCAGGCTAGCTGCTGGCAGCATCAACATCACCTGGGAACTTGTTAGAAATGCCAACTCCTGGGCTCTACCCCAGACTTACTCAATCTGAAATATGGGGGATGATCATGTCACGTTTGAGATCCGCTGACCTTGTAAACGCCTGGTCAGTCTTCAAGATGCAGCCTCTCCACTGAGAAGCCTTCTCTAACGCCTCCTCTGTCCTGACTTGGTTACATATGTGCCCCCTCGAAGCCTCCACAGTCCCTGTTTTAACCACACAGCTTACAGCACTGTATGCAATTTCATCATTTTCATGAAACAACAGCCAACAGTGACTGGGTGCTGATTGTGAGCTATGCAGTGTGTATATGCTCCTTGGTGGTGGTGGCTGTGTGTGATTGAGTTTCTGACTCATAGCGACCCTGCATAGGGTTTCTGAGGCTGTAAATCTTTACAGGAGCAGAAAAATCTCATCTTTCTCCCACGGAGCAACTAGTAGATTCAAACTGCTGACCTTGCTGTTAGCAGGCCAGTTCTTAATGCACTATGCTACCAGAGCTCCTTGCTATCTATGCACTTTACATGCATTTAAGCCACACCAGAAATGTAGGCACTGTTCTTACTACCATTTTACAGATCAGGAAACTGAGGGTTGTAAAGGTGCCACCACTGGTAAGAAGTGCAGTCAGGGTTTGAATTCACACTGAGTCTGTCTCCTCACCCGATAAGCTGTCTTTGTGACTCTAGATTCTGGATCCCAGCTACGTATGCCTCACGTGAGCAGTATTCAATGACTGTCTGATTGCAACTACTGAGCAACTGCAGGAAGCCTTCCTGCCCCCTCATCACCCAGAGATCCTTCCCCACTCTAAGTTCACCAGTGCCAGCTCTGAGCAGAGAGGACAGCCTAGATGGGGTCAGTCCACCATTGGGAAGCTGTGATGACTTGTAACAATCTCAGCACTGTAAGAGCAGGATGTTGTCTTCCCTACAGTCCCCTGGCATCATGTATGCACCATGTTTCAGTCTAAAACTCACAACCATCCAGAACTCCACTTGGGCATCTCAGCTTTCCAGCAGACAAAGGCTGGAAACTCACAACCATCCAGAACTCCACTTGGGCATCTCAGCTTTCCAGCAGACAAAGGCTGGCCACCTGTTCTGGATAGCCGTACCTGGCTGGTAGAAGTCTGGAGCCAGCTCCCTGGCCAACGTACGGGCGATGTTGGACTCTTGGTTGGCAGCCAGGGAGGCTTGTTCTGCTGCCTCAGCCTTGGTTTTGGCGTGACTTGTCCTAAGGAGAAAACATGGTGGGGAACTCAGAACTTTCCAAAGAACCACTCCTCTGCTCTCCCTCCCCAGCCCACAAAGAGGACACATTCATTCACTCAGGTGTCAGTGAACATTTGTTGAGCACTGTGCCCCAAACTGCTGTGCATTCCCCAGACCAGTTCCTCTTCTTTCTGGACACACAGATAAACTACATTTCCCAGCTTCCCTTGTAGTTAGGTGTCAGTAACGCGGGCATATGGTGATGGTGGTTATGTGCCGGGAGTCCATTCCGACTCATAACGACCCTGTATGTACGTTATTTCCAGTCCTGGCCCATAAAAACCTCTCCTGCAATTCTCTGTGACCTCTCTCCACACCCCCATATCTGGCTGAAAACAGGGAAGCCCGAGGCCCTAGAACAGGTTCTCAACCTTTTTTTGTTTCCCAGACAGATTCCTTTGGCAGGCTGGTGAAGCTGTGGACCACGACTCAGAATAATATTTTCAAATGCATAAGATAAAAGAAGCAGAACAACATAGAGATACGATTATATTGACATAATTGTTGCCAAAATATTTCTAAGAAAAAAAGAAACACAATGTAATAAATACATGTCCTTCTTTATTAAACAAACAAAAAACAAATCTAGAAGGTCTATTAACTACCCTAATTTTATAGATGAACATAAGGATATTTTGAGAACAACAGTAATACAACATGAAAATATAGGTAATCTCTCTTGGTGGCAGTTAGAGAGACTGCTGATATGATTATGACGTCATTGAAGAAGATGCTAAATTTCAACTAGAGAGCAGTCAAAATAAAGATATGGTTTTTTCATCCTTAGTGGACACGTAAGAGGCCAGGAGTGGTTCAATAACTATCCACCTTCCACATGGGAGACCAGGGTTCAATTCCCAGCCAATGCATCGCATGTTTCATCTCGAGTTGTCTCACATCAGCAAAAAGGTTCTGGAAACTTTACTCCTGAAAGCTTTACTCATTCAGGTCAACTCTACTTTGAGGAGGCAGCTCTTCCTCGGTCATATTTTGAGTGTCTTCAACTTGAAGGATTGATCTTCCAGCACTATATCAGACAAGTTTCCACTGCTATTCATGGCTAATTTTTCTTTTATTTTTTCCTGTTTCTTCCTAATCTGTCTTAGTCTGGAAGTTCCACTGAAATTCACCCACCATGGATGATCCTGATGGTATATGAAATACCCATGGCATAGCTTCCAGCATCAAAGCAACATGCAAGCCACCCCAGTACGTCCAAGAAGTTCGATTACATGAAGGAGAAGGCATCATCAGAACTGGAGGAAGACTCACTGACAATCTGCAATAAGCAGATGACACAACCTTGCTTGTTCAAAATGAAGAGGACTTGAAGCACTTACTAATGAAGATCAAAGACTACAGCCTTCAGTATGGATTACACCTTTATGTTGATAAAGAAAATGAAAATCCTCACAACTGAACCATTAAACAACAACATGATAACTGGAGAAAGAATCAAAGCCGTCAAGAATTTCATTTTACTTGGATCCACACTCAGCACCCGGAAAAGCAGCAGCCAGAAGCTAAATAATATATTACATTAGGCAAATCTGCTACAAAAGACTGCTTCACACTGTTAAAACAAAGATGTCACTCTGAGAATTAAGATGTGCGCTAATTAAGACCCAAGCCATAATATCTTCAGTTGCCTCATATGTATATGAAAGCTGGACACTAAGAAAGGCTGAAGAAGAAGAATCGATCCCTTGAATTATGGTTATTGACAAAGAATATTGACTGCACCAAGGACTGCCGGAAGAATCAACAAATCTGTCTTGGAGGAAGTACAGCCAGATGCTTCTTAGAAGAAAGGATGGTAAGATTTTGTCTCGCTTACTTTAGACATGTTATCAGAAGGGACAAATCTCTAGAGAAGGACATCATGCTTGGTAAAGCAGAGGGTCATAGAACAAGAGACAGACCTTCAATGACATGGACCGACACAGTGGCTACAACGGTCGGCTCACATGTACCTACAACTGTAAAGATGGCGCCGGACGGGGTAGTGCTTCATTCTACATGGAGCTGCTCGCTGTGAGTCAGAATCAACTCTATGGCACTTAACAACAACAACAACGAAGGTTAGAAGTATGGGAGTCCCTAAGGCTGGTGTCATGAAGAGGTCACGTGATATCCAAAGTTGTAAGCAGGTAGAAGTGCAGGGGGCCTGGGAACATCTGAACTTGTGATACAGGTGGTGTCTGGTAGTCTGGAAGGCTCTAGAGGATGGTGCCCTTAGTATGTGAAGTCTGGTCTTAACTCTCTTAGAGCGAGAAGAACAATACATCACGTGCACCAGACTCCCCTTTCCAGCTCAGCTTCTAGGAAGGTTTGGAGGAACTCACCAAGTTTACAGAACTGGAAGGTGACCAAGTGAGGGTTCAAACCAGTGCTGTGGGTCATCTAGACTCGGCCCCAAACCACAGATGACTTTCTCACAATAAGGAGGGTGGCGGAAGTTCGCAAATCCGGGACTGTCTGATTCCCAAGCCTCTGGCCCCTCCAAACTCACGATGATTGAGTCGATTCGAACTCATAGCAGCCCTAAAGGACAGGGTAGGAGTGCTCCATGGGGCTTCCACGATTACAAAGTTTTATGAAAGCAAACTACCTCATCCTTATTCCATGGAGCAGCTGGTGGGTTTGGACAGCTGATGAGTTTGGAGCAGTGGGTGAGTTTGAACCGTCGACCTTTCAGTTAGCAGCCCGACGCTAATCACTGCCCTATCTAATTAAATATGTGTGGGCAAGGAGGCAGCATAGAGAAGAGTAAGAGCATAGCTTTGGAATCAGCATAGCTTCGGATTACTTGGGAAAGGTGGTGCAGTGGGTTGCTAATCACAAGGTAGAGCACTGCAGGATCA
>NW_006408541.1:20002563-20012721 GCF_000296735.1 Chrysochloris asiatica | reverse complement strand
GGGCAACTTGGACATTGGCTACCCAAAATGGGGGGCTACAAAGGCAAGAAGTGACTGGCTTACAAGCTTTCAAGAGGGAGCCTAGATCCAGAGGGCGCGGGGGAAGGTAGAATCTCCACTAAGTAGTATCCAATATGTCTGGGCGGGGCTGATGAAAGGAGATGGGGATAGGTCCCTTGTGGTACAATGGTGAATAATTACTATCAGGACTGACTGTGAGAGTTGGAAATGTAAAGGTAGATGTTTTGTAGCAAACGGAGGGGAGTGATTGACTTTGCAGTCCAGGAGTGGAGGTCCCTGGGACCATCAAGGGAGAAGAGCAGAGTGCAGGACCCTACCCAGAGAAACAGTGACGCCAGAGCTGGAGGCAGAGATGATGACGTGGAGAGATGGAGTGTCTGGAGACTCTAGACCCAGACAGGGAGAGTGTCTGTGTGCTGACGACTGGGGTGCAGGCTTGTAGTATATACCCTATGGTTGGTTGATGATGCATGGAGGGGATTGTAACCATGGCAATGAAACGATATACAATAGGATGAATGTAAAATTAATGTTCTCCCATGTAAACTATCACATGATTCACAATAATAATAATAATGTTGTTGTTGTTGTTAAGTGCTGTCGAGTCGATTCCGACCCATAGCAGCCCTGTACAGGGTTTCTGAGGCTGTAAATCTTTACAGGAGCAGAAAGCCTCATCTTTTTGCCGCAGAGCGGCTGGTAGTTTTGAACTGCTGACCTTAAGGTTTGCAGTCCGATTCATAACCACTACGCTACCAGAGCTCCTTAATAATAATAATAAAATAAAATAAAAAACTAAACGAGTGATCACTTGTCAAAGTGTTTCCCCAAGGATGGGAACAAGAAAAAGTCACAAATGTGATGAGGGGCAACCGGGATGGGGGGGGCAGGCGTGTGGGGTGTACCCTTTGGTTGTCTGATGATGCATTCAGAGGACTGTAATAAAAGGGGGGGAAATGTGATGAGGGGCAACCGGGATGGGGGGGGGGCAGGCGTGTGGGGTGTACCCTTTGGTTGTCTGATGATGCATTCAGGGGACTGTAATAAAAGGGGGGGAAATGTGATGAGGGGCAACCGGGATGGGGGGGCAGGCGTGTGGGGTGTACCCTTTGGTTGTCTGATGATGCATTCAGAGGACTGTAATAAAAGGGGGGGAAATGTGATGAGGAGGATGATGATGGTGGAGGAGAGTGTGTCATTTGTGACATCAGAACTATGTGTGGCATATGTATGTCCCCAGGCTCATTTCATACAAGTGAGACAAAGTCTTTAGGGTTTTCAGAGCTGCATCCCAGGGAACCTGAAAGCCCAGGTGTAGGGAGGAGGGAAAGGGCTGGGCAAATCTCAAATCTTTTGAAAGATTCCTTTTTTGGTAATGTGAGCTGGGAGACACTCACGTCCTGGTGCCCGGCGAAGTTGTATGGCAGGACTCTTTCTACTGGAATGACAGCCTCCACTCCACACAGAGCCTGGAAGATTCTGGGGGATCAGTTGTGTAGAGTGTAGTCAGCATCGGCAGCATGTGCCTGTCTCCGGCCTCTGAAGTCCTCATCAAGTCCCCACCCTTGTTGTACCCCAGCCTCTGGTCCCCCAGCCAGGAATCCAGGTGTTCTCAGAGACCTTCCCACCACATCCACATTCCGTCTCTCACCAATATGCCTGCCTTCTACCCTCTCTCCATCACTCTGCCTCTCTTCCTGCAGCCCTCACATCTGTCTCTTCCCAGCCTCCAAGTGCTCCCTATAACTGATGCTGTGCACAGCGGCAGGCACTCTGAGCGTTCTGAGTGCTTAAAATCTTTGCAAGGTGCCTTGGTGTCAGTTGTCATGGAGTTGCCCCTGACTTATGATACTGACAGGATGGGATCATCGTAACTCATGGGGTTTTCGCTGGCTCGTTTTTTTCTTCCTAGTGTCTCTTAATCAGGAAGGTCTACTGAAACCATTCAGCATCATAAAAACACGCCTCCACTGACAGGTGGTGGCTGCGTGAGATGGGTTGGACTGGAGCCTCCCATGTGGAAGATAGGAATTCTACCACCATGGAACCACCAATGCCTCTGCAAGGCTCCCTATTATTACTGTTGTTGTGTGCTGCTGACTGAATTCTGGTTCACAGCGACCCCATGTGAGAGAATAGAACTGCCACATAAGGGTTCTAGGTTCTAATCTTTATGGGAGAAGATCACCAGGTCTTTCTCCCTTGGAATTGCTGGTTGGGATAAAACTGCCAACCATTCAGTTAGAAGGTGAGCGCTTAATCACGGTGCCACCTTTCAAGGCTCCCTTCTGTGCTCAAAATAAAGTCCAAACCATTTGGCATGGCATTCCAAGCTCTCTAGACCCTCAGCTCATAGCAGTCTGGGTGGTGTGGAGGTGCGGGTGGGGGTGGGGGGCTGTTCCACTGCCTCTGGTCCAGTGCTGCTTACAGTGTGGTCCTCTCAGACCACCGGCATCCTCATCCCTTGGGAGCTTGTTGGAAATGCAGACTCTCAGACTCTACCCAGACCTGAGTCAGACTTTCTGCAGGAAGAACCCAGGAATCTGTGTTGTAATATGCCCTCCAGACCATGCTGATGCTCACCCAAGTGGGAAAGGCAAGTGCGAAACAGAGAGAAATCGGGGGAAACCCAGCTCTTTCTGGGGCTGCTCCTTGCCTGCCTAACCCTCCAGGAGCCTAAAACACTTTGCTTTAGAAGTCCCCAGGTGGTGCAAACAGTTAACACACTAAGCTGCTAACCAAAGGGGTAGAGGTTCGAGTCCACCCAGAAGCACCTCAAAAGAAAGGCTTGGTGATTTGCTTTTGAAAGATAACCAGACATTGGAGCCATGGATCCAAGTTGACTCTACTAAGATAACACGTTTCCTCTTCCATGGCAACTCAGGGTGGGCGTCTGGGCCAGGGGCTCCAGGTGAGGGTCTCTCTCCTAGGATGACTCTGACCGTGCTGGGGGATGGGAAAGAGCAGCAACTGGTGAAGGGAGGACAAGGATCAACCACTCTTCTTGATTTCATTCAGATTCTTGCTGGTCAGCAGGATTAAAAATAAAGCTGGTGGTTCTGGGATGGGGACGGACGACACACCCAACATGGCCGAGGGCACCTACCTCTAGTCCCTAACCGCTGGCTGCAGCCCCTAGCTTTCCCAGTGGACTCTCCAGGAACTGATCTCTTCATTTGGCCCAATGAGGAAACGCTCTGGACTTATTCCAGGCTTGCTCAGACCATTCCCCCTGCCTGGATATGCGTTCCTTTCCTTCCATCCTCCCAGCCTTAAAGGGCCAGCTCAAACCCCACATCCAGGTACTGAATCATTCACTCAGCACCTATTTGTGGAGTACCTGGAGTCTCTGGGTGGTGCAAACAGCGTGCCTAACGGCTGACCGAGGGTTGGAGGTTGGAGGTTAGAGTTTACCTAGAGATGCCTTGGAAGAAATGCCTGGAGATCTACTTGCTTAAAACTCTACGAAACACAGTTCTTCTCTGACACACATGAAGTGAAGTCATCATGAGTTGGAAATGACTTGGGGGCAACTGGTGGTGGTGGTGGTGTGTTGGGGAGTCTGTTCGGATTTGCAGTGACACTGCAGAGGGTTTCCGAGGCTGTAAATCTTTATGTAAGCAGAAAGCCTCATCTTTCTCCTGTGTAACTGCTGGTAGTTTTGAACTGCTGACTGTGAGGTTAGCAGCCCGAATCATAACCACCGTGCTACCAGAGCTCCTTTGAGGGCAACTAGTTTGGGCAAATCTGTTGCACAAGACCTTTTTAAAGTGTTGAAGAACAAAGATGTCAGCCTGAGGACTAAGGTGCACCTGACCCAAGCATTTTCTATAACCTTATATGCATGTGAAAGCTGGACAGTGAATAAGGAAGACCGTTGAAGAATCGATGCTTTTGAGTTATGGTGTTAAAGGAGAATATTGAAAGTGCCATAGACTACCAAAAGAACCAACAGATCTGTGTTGGAAGAAGTGCAGCCAGAGTGCTCCTTGGAGGCCAGGATGGTCAAACTTCGTCTCTCATACTTCGGACATGTTGTCAGGAAGGACCAGTCACTGGAGAAGGATATCATGTTTGGTAAGGTGGAGGGTCAGAGAAAAAGAGGAAGACCCCCAGCAAGATGGACTGGCCAAGTGGCAGCATCAGTGGACTCAAGCGTGGCATCAATTGTGAGGTTGCCCCAAGATTGAATGGTGTCTTGCTCTGTTGTGCATAGGGTCGCTATAAGTCAGTACCGACTCAATGGTACTTAACAACTACAACAACAGTTGGTTACAATTCCCATTTGAATAGCCCTTACTCCATTGGGTTGCTGGAATCCATGTACATAAAGGAACTAGAGGAGGGCCTGCATCCAGTAAGCTCTCTGAAAGTGTTTACAAATTTTAAGTGGGTTTGGCCAGTAAAAGTAGGGGCGGGGGGACTCTGAGTCTGGGGGGACCTGTGCCCCCTCAGGCCTTCTACAGAACCCCCACCCTGGGTCCTGGAAGTTCTGTGGAAATCCCAGGCCAGGATGGTCTGAGGTCTCTTCCAGAGTCTGTGTTACAGTGAGTGATCTCCTCCAGCAAATGGGTGGGTGTGTGACCCCCAGTCTAGAAGGGGGAGGCAAAACAGTGAAAACTGACTATTCACCAAGTGTTAACTATGTGCCCAGGAGCCCTGGTAGGGTTTGGATTATGAGCTTGGCTGTTAACCACAGGTTAGCCATTTGAATCTACCAGCCACTCTGTGGGAGAAAGATGAGACTTTCTGCTCCTTAAAGATTTACCACCTGGGAAACCCTACACAGGATCACCATGAGTCAGAACTAACACAGTGACACACAACTACCACCACCACCAACTATGTGCCAGGCACCTGACCTATGTGAAAGGCTGAATGAATGGCCCAAAGACACCCAGATCTTAACCCCTAGGACCTGCGAACGATACTTTACATGGCAAAAGGACTTTATAGCTGTGATTAAATTATGGATTTTGAGATGAGGGGATTATCCTGGATTAGATGTCATCATGAATATATGCAAGAGTCAGAAGGAAATTTGACAACAGAAAAGAAGGTTATGTGGTGATAGAAGCAGAAACATCTGCTCTGAGGATGGAGAAAGGGGCCGCAAACCAAGGAATGTAGGCAGCCACTAGAGGCTGAAATTGACAAGGAAATGGCTTCTCCCCTCAGAGCCGCCAGGAGGAACCAGCTCTGTGGACACCTCGGCTTTAGCCCAGGGACAGAGTTCAGACCTCTGATCTCCAGAACTGTAAGAGAATAAATTTATGTTGTGTTATTCAGTTTATGGAAATTTATCACAGCATCCACAGGAAACTAACACAACCTCGTGGGGTAGTAGTATCCCGTTATATAGGAGCAGCGTCCTTCAGGTCTGCAATGCACCTGGCTGCTACCAGAAGGCTGGAGGTTGGAGTTCACCAGGCCATACCTTAGAAGGAAAGCTTGGTGATCTAGTTCCAAACCGTCACTGAAAATCCGATGGAGCACAGCTCTCCCTGACATCCATGAAATTGCCATGAGTCAGAACCAACTCAATGGCGGACTCAGAAAATCACTTGTCCAACATCTGTGGCTAGTTAGTGCCACAGCTGGGTGGAAACCCAGGTGTCTCTAGCACCAAAGCCTTTGCTGTCCCACATTTTGTGACAGTGCTCCAGGTAAGTCCATTTTTTAGAAAGGCCCTGCAGCTGTGACTGGTGGGAATCCAGCTACTTCCTGAGGGTTGTTGTTTTCACCAGTATGCATCCTGCCTGTGTGAGGGGCCCAGGGCTAGTGGCCACCAGCAGTGATGCCTTCCACCCCCACTGAGGACAGGCTGATCCACTAGGACCTGGAAATCACCTGGTGTGTCAGTTGTTAAAGTTCTGGGATGTTCTGTACCTACTGGTAACTCTCAGTGCCCAGAGCTCCTCATATGCCACCTCTGGCTCCTCACCCCGGACATCTGTCTTCCCCAGAATCCAACAGCTCTATGGTAAATCACCTGGCACCGCAGAGTCATTTTGGCGTAGAAATACCCCCACATACACCAGCTGTCAGAAACATCAACTCAGGAAATCTGGTGTGGTAGTTAAGATTTTGTGTCAAATTGACTGGGTCAGCCTTCTCAGGGGTTTGCCAGTTGAGATGTAGCTATCCCCTATGATGTGAAAAACCAATAAGAGTTTTAAGGGTGGAATGCACCACCCTTAGATGTCCTGGTGTGGCATTGCAGGATAAGCACTGAACTGCTAACTGAAAGGTCAATAGTTCAAACCCGCCAGCTGTTCTCAAAAACCTACACAGGTTTGCTATGAGCCAGAATGATTTGACAGCACTTAACAACAACAACAACAACAATCACCCTTCATCTCACCACCACCCTGATCTGATTTAAGGGATGTCCCTAAAGGTGTGACAATCAACACCTTTTACCTTACAAGAGATACAAGGAGAGAGACATGAGCAGAGAGAGGGAGCTACTACCAGCAAGACAGAGGAGCCAGAAGGGAACCTGAGATCCCTGTGAAGCTCCTAGATGCAGGGATAGATTGAGACCAAGATGCACAGAGATCTGCAAGGAAAAAACCTTCCCTAAGAGCCAGAACTCTGAATTTGGACTTCTACCCTCATAACCTGTAAAAGAATGAATTTCTGCTTGTTACAGCCATTCATCCACTTGTGGTATTTCGGTTACAGCAACACTAAAGAATTGAGACCCCTGGGTTTTAACTTAGTCCCAGAACATGCCCTCTTCTCTCTGGGCAGGGAGGAGGTTAGACTGGAATCACCTCTAGACCTTGTCTCATACTGAGCAGAAAGGTTTAGAGTCAGGCAGACCTGGAGTTCAGCTCCAATGTAGTAAGTCTTGGTTGTCCCTGTGTTGCCTTGCCTCTGGGAGACGCTTTTTCCTATCTGATTAGTGGATATTGTACCCTGGAAGGCACAATTAATGTTGGTGATTCTAATCCACTCAGACGTGTTTTGGAAGAAAGGTTTGGTGATCTGCTTTGGAAAGGTTACAGCCTTGAAGACCCCATAGAGCAGTTCAACTCTGTATACATGGGTTACCATGATCTGGTATCAACTTGATGGCAACTGGTAGGGAGTTTGTATTTGTTGTTGTTGCTAGGATTGTTGTGTGGAATAAAGTAAACCGTGTTTCTAAAAGTCCCTGTCAGCCTCGTGCTGTAGGGAACCTGCAAGGCATCATATGGTCTGTTGTGGTTGGTAGTTGCCATCAATGGCTTCTGACTGACGGCTCATTGCTGTGTGCAGGGTAGATCCAATCACCACACCTGTCTCCTGAAGCACCTCTGAGTGAGTCTGAGCTGCCAGCCTTTCAGCTAGTAGTCAAACACTCAACCCTTACAGTTTGTACCACTGAGGGACTCATTCTGATGGCCTAAGTAAGGGTAACAGAATGAATTGGAGATGAGGCAAAGGTGCTGCCGCCTTCTCTAGAGGGCCCTGTCTGTCACTCTGCTCCGGGAGAGGGACAACGCCTGATAGAACATGGCCTCACCTCTTGCTCACTCTCACCCTTGGGTGCAACCCAGCCAGGAGTAACCTCAGTTCCTGAGGTCTCTTACCACCACCACCACCACTAATATTAATAGTTAATATTTACTGAATACCTACTACATACCAGGCACTTGTGTGGTGTCTTATTTAATCCTCACAGGGTAACTATCATTACCAATCCCATTTTACAGATGAGAAAATTGAGAATAAGATTACATAACCTGTCCAACTCACACAGCCAATGTGGGGGAAGCCAGGAAAGCCATTGTGGATTACACCAAAATAAGATGGTGGGAACATTAGTTAGCACTGAAGTCAGACAACCTGGTTTCAAATCCCAGCTCCTCCACTTCCTGGTCACATGCCCTTTGCCAAGGCAGAGAGTTTTTCTAGGCCTGTTTCCACATCTGTAAAATGGGTTAATTAGAGCACTTAGTGATCATCTAAGATTATTGTGAGGATTCAGTGATATGTATGTAAAGTGTTTATTCATTCAGTCATTAAAGGTATTTCCTTTTTATGCTGATTGTGGATCCACAATCCATACTCACAAATACAGCGACAGGCAGGAAATCATGACATATTGCATTGTTGTTGTTATGTGCCGTGGAGTCTGTTCCTACTCTCTTCACGGGAGCAGAAAGCCTCTGCCTCATCTTTCTCCCGCAGAACAGCTGGTAGTTTCGAACTGCTGATCTTAAGGTTCGCAGCCCGATTCGTAACCACTATACTACCAGAGCTCCTTGCATTAGGCAAATCAAATGATCTCTTTAAAGTGTTCAAGAGCAAAGACAACAGTTTAAGGAGTAAGGTGCACTTGACTCAAGCCATGGCATTTTCAGTCACCTCATATGCAGATGAAAATTGGACAATGAATAAGGTAGACCATAGGAGAAGTGATGCATTTGAATCATGGTGTTGGAGAAGAATATTGAAAGTACAAGTAAATCTGTGTTGGAAGAAGTACAGCCTTAGTTTAGTAATCCTTAGAAGCCAGGATGGCGAGACTTCATTTCTCATACTTCGGACATGTTATTAGAGGGAACAGTCCCTGGAGAGGACAGTGCCTGGTGTGTCACTGTAGGATAAGCACAGCACTGCTAACCATAGAGTTGCTATGAGTCAGAGCGGATTCAAAGGCACTTAACAACAGTCCCTGGAGAAGAACATCAGGGTCAGGGAAAAAGAGGAAGACGCCCCAAGGAGATGGATTAACACATTGGATTCAAACCTAACAATTGCGAGAATGGCACAGAACTGGGCAGTGTTTTATTTTGTTGTGTTTAGGGTCCCTGTGAGTAGGAACTGACTCCACGGCACCTGACAACAAGTACCTACTGTCCTGGTGCGGGTTGTTGTTGTTAGGTGCCATCGAGTCAGTACCGACCCATAGCAACCTCATGCACAGCAGAACGAAAACACTGCCCAATCCTGGGCCAACCTCACTACTGTTGCCACGCTTGAGTCCATCGATGCTGCCACTTGGCCAATCCATCTCGCTGGATTTTAGGGAAACCTAAAAATCTTATTAGGGGTTGGAAAAAACCCTCAGAAACCCTTACAAAGTTATGCAGAGGAAAGGAGAAATTCTATAGACTATATATTCAGTTAGTTACTAAATAAACATTAAGCTCCTTTCATTGCAATTGAAAGCATCCTGGTGGCACTATGGGCTAAGCATTGTAATGTTACTGCAAGGTTAGCAGAGCAAATTTACCAGACGCTCGCATGGGAAACAAATAAGGCTGTCTGCCCTATAAAGATTTACCTTCTTGGATATCCTACGGTGTTCTACTCTATCCTATAGGGGGTTGCTAGGAGTTGGAATGGACTCAAAGGCAGTGCGTTTGGTTTTTGGTTTACAACAACTAAAGACAATAATTCGGTTACAACTTTTCTTCTGTACCACTTCTCAAACTCAGTCTTTACAATTACTGCTTCAAGGACTTTGAATATCAAGAGGCTGTCCTACACTTTTTTCTATTTTTCAGCCTCAGTGCATTTTCACCTAATGTACTACATTCTGGAATACCAATTCTCCACTTTATGAAATCTTACCAATCAAGAATAAGTGCAAAGCCTGATACCCATAAGCAGTTAGCATCTGGCAATTCTGAGCTCTCCTGAAACATTCATCTCCATTTCTGTGTGCCATCAAGTCGGTTCCAACTCATTGCAACCCTGTACAAGGTTTCTGAAAAGCAGCTGGTGGGTTTAAACCACCAGCCTTGAGGTTAGCAGTCCAGTGCTTATCCTACAGTACCACAACACTCTGCCTTACTTACTGTACATTCTAGGAATCCAGCCACTTGGTTGGCTCAATGTTTGAATGAACAAATCCTGTTTTATTATCCAGAAGACTAGGTGAGGACATAAAGCTAGAATTCTCAACTGGATAAAGTCAATGGGGAAATGGGAGCCATCAGATTCAGGCTGAGTTCCTATTTTTAGGTTATTGTTGTTAAGTGTTGTGATCAGTTCCCACTCATAGTGACCCTGCATAGGGTTTCCAAGGAGTGGCTGATGGGTCTGAACCACCCACTTTGTAGTTAGCAGCCCAGTGCTTATCCTACAGTGCCACACCAGGGCTCCCCTACTTATTTAAATATGCAATTGTATATTAGA
>NW_006408541.1:20001239-20002463 GCF_000296735.1 Chrysochloris asiatica | reverse complement strand
GTTGCCACGCTTGAGTCCATCGATGCTGCCACTTGGCCAATCCATCTCGTTGGGGGTCTTCCTCTTTTTCTATGGTCCTCCACCTTACCAAACATGATATCCTTCTCCAGCGACTGGTCTCTCCTGCAGAAACAACAGTGAACAGGAGGAACAAGGTCTCTGTTCTTCTGAAACTGACTAGCCTAGTACAGTCCGGGGACATAATGTTGTTAAGTGCTGTCGAGTAGGTTCTGACTCACAGTAACCCTGTGTAGACTTCCCGAGGAGTGGTGGGTAAGCTTGAACTGCCAATCTTGGGATTCAAACCCACCTTGTGGGTCCAGTGCTTTATTCCACAGTGCCGCATAGCCACTTTGTAAAGGCTGGCTGCAATTTTACTGTTGGATTGCTGTGACAGCAGTCCTTACTGTTAAGGCATAAAAGAGACATGCAGCCATAGCCTGGGTGTGTCATGCTTAGAGAATGTCTTGCTCAGGTAGCTATTCTGACTTGTGTACCATTAAGTCCATTTCAGCTCACAGTGACCTCACGTGACAGAAGAGAACTTCTGCTGGGGTTTTTGACTATAATCTTTATGGGGGCAGATTGCCAGATCTCTCTCCTGTGGAACCACCGGGGAAGTTCAAATTACAAACCCAGTCTAATGCTTAACCAGTCTAGGGCAGAAGAGAGTCACCCCAGGCTGTACATATTTACAAGGAGTCCTGGTGTGGCGCTGAGCGTCAATGCACTGGACTGCAAAGTTAGTTTGAATAGAAAGGTTGGTGGTTCAAGCTCACCAGCTGCTCCTTGGAAACCCTATACAGGGTCACTATGGGTCGGAACTGACTCAGAAGCATTTAACAACAACGCATCTGCCACGTCTTTCTCCCACAGAAATGCTGGTGGGTTTCAACTGTTGACCTTTCGGTTAGCACACAAGTGCTTGAATTGGGGCATTACCAGGGCTCTTTACCTTGATGGTAGTTTTCCTCGCCAGGTTCTGCCCCCACCCCTCACCCTCACCCTGAGAAGTCTGGAGGTCCTGCCCCAGGCCTGCTAGCTCTGCTCTGGGTGTGTCTCTGCTGCCCAATGAGCAGGCGCATGGTGGCATCCCCTAAGGCCCGAGTCAGTGGCGGGCTCCTGACTAAATAAGGAGAAGGCGTCCAGGAGAGCTTTCAGCGAGCAAAGGAATGTGACAGAGGCGCCCTCCCGCCCAACATGCTCCCTACCCCACCCCCACCC
>NW_006408541.1:19994301-20001139 GCF_000296735.1 Chrysochloris asiatica | reverse complement strand
CGGGCCCCACCCCACCCCACCCTGGGTGCTGACACGCCCTCTCGCCCCTGCCAGGCTGCTCTGAACTCTGATAAAGAGCCATCAGGGAAGGAATTCTAGGCAGCTCATCTGTTCCTGGAGGCTGGCAGCCCTGCTGCCCCACCGAGGGGGGAGGCAAAGCCATGTTTAGTTCCAGAGAGGCTGCATCCAGTCCCCAACCCTGGAAAAGTGTATCCCTCGCTTCAATAGGCAACTCCTGAAATCCGCTTGGCACCGTGCCAGGCACTTAGGGCTCCAGGAGATTCCCACCCCAACTTCAGGTCATAAAACCTAGAGGCAGCAGGCAGTGGCCCGAAGCCAGCACTGGTTAAGGTGTGTTTGGGGGATGGGGAGCTAATAAAGGATGTACCCTACCTGGGTCAGGGACGTTCTCTCAGATGTTCTTGCCCAGGTGGCAGTTGAGCAGAATTCTGGCACTAGATGATCTAGGTTCAGATCCTATCCTGATGTCTTCCTGGCTATGTATGGAACCTTGAGTAAGTTGTACAACCTCCGTGTGCTTCGCTTTCCCCATCCGTGAAACAGGGCGATAGTATTACTACCAAGATGACTCTGAAGGTCCCATAGGCCTCTCACTGAAAGGTCAGTGGTTTGAGCCATCAGCCACTTTGTGGAGAAAGCTGTGTTAGTCAGCCTTAGAAACCCTGTGGGGAGGTTCTCCTCTGTCCTGGAGAGTTACTGTAAGTCGGAATCCATTCAGCAGGGAAATTTTTATCATAAGGCCAGGAGGAGTAAGTGAATTGCTATTGGCAAAATGCTTTGAGCAGGGGTTATAGTCTAAGAAGTTTGTGTGTTGTTGTTGTTAAGTGCCATAGAGTAGGTTTCAATTCATAGCAACCCTGTATAGGGTTTCTGAGAAGCGGCTGGGGAGCTTGAACTGCGACCTTGCAGTCCAGTGCATTAACCTGTGGTGCCACACCTGGACTCCAAAAAAGCCTACAGCACCCGGTATTCCCAGGCAGTCTCCCATCTAAGCACTAACCAGGCCAGATTCCAAGATCAGATGAGATCTGGTGCACTCAGGGAGGTATGGGTGACTGAGGACTAAATTCAAACCAGGGCATGTCAGAGTAAAAGCAAACCAGGCTCACGGCCATCAAGTCAGCTGAGACTCGTAGTGACCCTGCAGGACAGAGCAGAACTGCGTCTGAGGGTTTCTGAACCACTGACCTTGTGGTTAGGAGCCCAATACTTAACCCACTTTGCCACCCAGAGCTCTTTGTGACAGTAAAAGGGGGACTGTTAATAATTACAGACGGCATGAACTAGTACTGTCCCAGCATAGGGGCCTGCAGTGTGGTCACCCAAGCTTGTTGATCACACTAAGGAAGGAGCCAATTGAGGCTGAAGGTCTCTCCTGCCTTATAACCCCTGAGTAATGAACACACCACCTGTGGCACACCACAATGTGCTCTGGCTCCCAGGCCAGCGCTCTTACTCCTCCTCTTTCCTTTCATCTCTCTTTCTGCCCTCCTGTCTGCCTTTCCGCACATGTTGATTGGGTGCCTTCTAAATGTAGTCCTCGATAGGCCACAAAACAAACCTCCATTAATTCACAAACATCAAAATACTACAAAGCATCTTCTTAAACCACAAGGCTATCAAGTTAGTAATCAACAACAGGAAGACCAAGGAAATAAAGTCAAATACATGGAAACTGAACAACACCCTGCTTAAAAACTTGTGGTGCTTGGTGATTATGTGCTGTGGATTCTGTTCCGACTCATAGTGACCCTGTACAGGGTTTCTGAAGCTGTAAATTTTTACGGGAGCAGAAAGCCTCATCTTTCTCCCGCAAAACAGCTGGTAGTTTCGAACTGCTGACCTTGCGGCTCACAGCCCAATTCGTAACCACTACGCTACCAAAGCTACTGGGTAGTAAACAAATAAAAGATGAATTCACAAAATTCCTAGAAACAAATGAGAACAAAAACACAACATACCAAAATCTTTGGGACACAGCAAAAGTAGTGCTGAGAGGATAATTTATGGCAATAAATGCATAGATCCAAAAAGAAAAAAGAACCCAAAATCAACACATTAACACAATGTCTCCAACAACTAGAAACAGACCAGCAATAAACCTATAGTCACCAGAAAACAAGAAATAATAAAAATTAGAACAGAAATAAATGAGCTAGAAAACAGAAAAACTATAGAATCAACAGGATAAGAAGCTGGTTCTTCGAAAGGTTAATAAAATTGACAAACCATTGGCAAACCTAATAAAAGAAAAGACACAACACGCATAAATTCAGTCTTCTACCAACCAAGCAGGGATATACTCTAAGTGCTGCCCACAGGAGCTTATAAAGGTAGTCAGAAATTATTGCTACTAGGGTTCCAGTTCATACAAGCACAGATTTATTCCCAACACAGTGTGTTTAACCATGACTCTGTGACCAATGGGTGGGTGGCAGCCGATAAATTCTCTAGTGATATAGTTGCCTTGTTTCATTTCTTGCCAGGGGTAAAAATGATTTTGAGGCCAGGGCTACTATCAAACTTTTAACAAAACTCAAGTGGACATCCTCCCAAATCATTTGCCACAAGTTTATGGACCACTGCCCCACATAAAACAACAGCTTTTAGATGGATCAAACATTTCAAGGAAGATGAGGAAGACCTCGAAGATGAATTTAAGGCAGACAGATCAATTCAGAGGTAATGGCAACTGTTTTTTGGATTTCAAAGGGGTAATCTTGATAGATTTTCTCAAAGGATCGGGGAGACTCCTTATGAAGTTAAAGAAAATAGAAATCTGCATTGGTGAGAAAAAGGTCAGGAAGTTGCCCTGAGGACTTTTTTTTTAGCATCAGGACAAAGTACCTGCTCATTCTTCAAGGGTAGTAAGGGATCCCCTATAAGAATTTAGTTGGGAAATCTTACCCCATCTACCCTACAGACCTTTTGAACTTTTTATTTTCTTTTCCCCAAACTCAAAGAGCACTGAAAAGGAACACAATTTGAGTCCTTCAAGGATGCCCAAAATGCCATTTTTATGTGGTATAAATAAGTCCAAGAGTGCAGAATTCTTCAGGGAAAGGTTAGAGATAAGGAAACACTGCCTTTAGATGTGTACAGACCTACATGAAGGATACGTTGAGAAACAATTACCTCATATTTAGATATTTTTGTTTAATAAAGATTTTTATGATTTTGAAGCAATACTTTTTTACTACCCCTCCTCCCCCCACAGTCTACAAGAAAATGATCGAATCCCGGAAGGCTCAGGCTTCTAAAAGAGGGAGCCCAGAAGATAAAGGGAGTCCCTGGGTGGTAGAAAGAGTTGGCACATTCAGCTGCTAAGCAAAAGCCATCCCAGAGACACCTCAGAAGAAGCCTGGCTTTCCAAAATCCACACAGAAAGCCCTATGGAGCACAGATCTACTCAGACACACATAGGGTCCACATGATCAGAATCAACTTGAAAGCAACTGGTTTAGGTTGGATTTGGGTTTGGGTGTGTGTTTTTTTAATCTCTAAAATATGGGTTGGTGCCAACAAAGATTAGTTGTTACCAGTTCATTAGGTAACATTGTTTCTTTAAAATTATGCTCCAACCATGCTGATTTCATTGAGAAGGAAGTATTATTTGATGCTAATAGGCCTTTAAAGCCTCTCTTACACTCTTTGTTGTTGTTGTTGTTATGTGCCGTGGAGTCTGTTCCGACGCGTAGTGACCCTATACAGCATTTCCAAGGCTGTAAATCTTTACGGGAGCAGAAAGTCTCATCTGTCTCCCACGGAACATCTGGTAGTTTTGAACTGCTGACCTTGAGGTTCGCAGCCTGATGCAGCCTGATTTGTAACCACTACGCTACCAGAGTTCCTTCTTACACTCTTTAGAGGGTGATAATACAGACAGAAAGGAGCTCTGGTAGCGTAGTGGTTATGAATTGGGCTGCGAACTGCAAGGTCAACAGTTTGAAACTATCAGCTGTTCCGCAGGAGAAAGATAAAGCTTTCTGCTCCCGTAAAGATTTACAGCCTTGGAAACCCTGTACAGGGTCGCTATGAGTCGGAACCGACTCCACGGCACATAACAACAACAATAGAGACTGAGAGAACAGAACTCTAGAAGCCTGCAGCCTGGAATCTAAGTACTGAGGGAAGCTTTAATTTGCTTCATTGTACTTTTTCTCTACTTTTTTTTTTTTCCCCCCCACTAACTTCATTTTATTCAATATGGGTTTCTATTTATGGTAATGAAGTTCCTTTATAAAAATAAATTTCTGTCTAAGTAAGTGAAAAGATCTTAGAAACAGTAAGAGAATAAACTAGACGGCATGTGACCATGGCAAGCTTCGGGAAGGCACACAGGGACTGGCATTTGGGGACCCCTGCCTTGCCCCATACTGTCACTCCTCTGTGCCTTTGCCCATGCTGGTCCCTCTGCCTGTTATTCCATGCTGACCTCACCCAGCTGCCTTGGACTCTGCCCGGGCTGAGGTCATCTCTCAGACTAGCGATAGTCACAATAACTCACGTGTTGGGGCGTGGGAAAGGTCAAGCAGGGAGACGAATCTGGGAAAGCGATCTTTCCCAAGGACAAGGCAAGGAAAACTCAGTGCTCCAGGAAACAGAGGCCCTGAGAAGGTAGTGACTTGCCCAAGGTCCCTCAGCAAGCCCTTCTCACTCTCAAGCAACCTGGATGGGGAGATACAATGGAACAACCAGCACAAGGGCCACCATTGGGCTAGCTTTGTCTTGAGACGGAATCCTGGTGTGGCGCTGCGGGTGAATGTGCTGGACTGTAAAGTTGTACTGCAAGGTCGGCGGCTCAAGTTCACCAGCTGCTCCTTGGAAACTCTATACAGGATAGCTATAGGTAAGAACTGACTCGATGGCACTTAACAACAGTCTAGAGACATATGACGTATGGGGGAAGTGACAACAGCAAGGGCCTGATTAAAGGAATTTTGGCACAACCAGGTACTGGGATGCAGCAGACGAGAGTGCAATGGACTCAAACACACCTAGGATGGTGCAGGATCGGGCAATGTTCTGTTGTGCTGTACACTAACACCAGTAACGAGTAAGTGTTAAAAAAGAAAACAGCTTGAAAAACAGGTCAGTAAAAAATACCGTTGACAAAACTTCCTGGAAAGATCTCCCTTACATAAATACTTAGCCGAAAGAAAAAAGTAAGGTTCAGAAAGGCAGGTATCACTGACCACATTTTGTATAAGAAAGGAATTCCAGGGTTGTACAAACAGCTAAGCACTTGGCTACTAATTGAAAGCCTAGTGGTTCAAACCCATCCAGAGGTGCCTTGGAAGAAAGACCTGGCAATCTGCTACCGAAGGGTCTTGAAAACCCTGCACATTTCTACCTGCAACACATGAGTCACCATGAGTCATACCTAACTCAATGACAACTGGTGTTTTGTTTTTGTATAAGAAAAAGGGAAATAAGAATCTAAATATACATTTGCCTATATTAGGTAAATTGTAAGAAACTAGTGGTTACGAATCAGGCTGCGAGCCACAAGGTCAGCAGGTCGAAACTACCAGCTGTTCCACAGGAGAAAGATGAGGTGTTCTGCTCCCATAAAGATTTACAGCCTCGGAAACCCTGTACAGGGTCACTATGAGTGACTCCACAGCACACAGCTAGCCCCAGCCAGCATCATTTTTTAGGTCAAACATCATTCATTTCATATGATCCTGGTGTGGAGCTGTGGGTTAATCTACTGGACTACAATGCTCGTTTGAACTGCAAAGTGGGCAGTTCACGCTCACCAGCCACTCCTTGGAAACCCTATACACTGTGGGTTGGAACCGACTCGAAGGCACATAACAGGTTAATATATGCATAAAGTAACTCTGGAAGGAAAGGAAAGAAATGACAAATAGCAGTTATCCCGGGTGGCACTGTGGGTTAGGATTGGGCTTCTAACCACAAGGTCTGTGGGAGAAAGATGAGGCTGTTTCTCCTGTAAAGATTTAAGTCTCTGAAACCCTGTGCAGGGCCACGGTGAGTCAGAATTGAATCTATGGCAGTGGGTCTGGTTTTGGTTATGGGGTGTACAAGGAGCACTGGGGGTGCAGTGGTTAAGCATTTGGCATAAACTGAAAGCTGGCTCACTAGAGAAAAATATGGCAGCCTGCTTCCATACAGATTACAATCTTGGAAACCCTATGGGGCAGTTCTATTCTGCTCTATGGGGTCACTATGAGAGGGAACAAGCCTTTGGGTGGTACTCAGCTAATTGAAAGGTTGGG
The DNA here is from genome assembly GCF_000296735.1 of Chrysochloris asiatica. Taxonomy (NCBI): domain Eukaryota; kingdom Metazoa; phylum Chordata; class Mammalia; order Afrosoricida; family Chrysochloridae; genus Chrysochloris; species Chrysochloris asiatica. Next base: position 19,994,873 of record NW_006408541.1, on the reverse strand, counting down.
GTTCGAGTCCACCCAGAGGCACCTTAGAAGAAAGGTCTGGCCATCTACTTCCAAAAGATCTCAGTCACTGACAGTGCTACGGAGGGCAGTTCTAATCTGAAACCTGTGGGGTCAAAACGAGTCAGAAATGACTCAACAGTAAATGGATTGATGGATTTTTTTTTTTTTTTTAATTTTTTTATGGAGTGTGGCGATGGGAACAAGATGAAGCCAGCAATAAGAGACAGGATCTTTATCTTTTTATAACTGTAAGGTTTTAGATTAATGGGTTCAAGCGTAACAATAATTGTGAGGATGGGACAAGGCTGGGCAGTATTTCATTCTGTTGTGCATAGGGTTGCTAGAGTTAGAACTGATCTGATGGCACCTAACAAGAATTGATGAATTGATGCTTTTGAGTTATGGTGTTGGAGGAGAATATTGAAAGTGCCATGGACTGCCAAAAGAACCAATAGATCCATTTTGGAAGAAGTGCAGCCGGAGTGCTTCTGGAGGCCAGGATGGCCAAACTTCATTTCTCATACTTTGGACGTATTGTCAGGAGGGACTAGTCACTGGAGAAGGATATCATG
>NW_006408541.1:19984248-19993881 GCF_000296735.1 Chrysochloris asiatica | reverse complement strand
TGTCAGGAAAGAATTGTGCAGGTCTGGGGTCAGGAGTGATGTTCCAGGTTACACTCTGACAAATTGCTTTCTTTCTCAAGAGCCCACTGTCTGTGGGTCAGAGCCCCAGGGGCCACCAACCGGTTGACGGTTGCCAGGCAACAGCAATTCCTGTAGGGTTACAGTTTTGGCACAGAGCATGCGTGACCTTGTGGGGTAATACCCCTTCCCAGATTGTGTTACATGAAGCCAGGGTTGAGGGGAACAGCGCTTCAGCAGTAATGTGATAGGACCCTCTGCAAAGGGATACAGCTTGGCTACTGACAGGCTTGGCAATGGGTCCCCAAAGCTCCTCCTTCCTTTGTGTCCCGTGCCACACCCCTCTGGGATGCCTCCTGATACCACGACAATATCTGGGAACTCTTGGCAGAGAGCTCACCCTGCCTGGGCTCTCTGGTTCTCACCCAGCAGCGTCAGAAATAATACTAAACAGAGTCCTTGGGTGGAGCAAGCAGCTAGCCAAAAGGCTGTGGTTCAAAATCATCCCCTCTGGATGGTTGGATTGATGGATTTTTTTTTTTTTTTTATGGAGTGTGGCGTGCCCTGCGGGACAGGCCTGCTGATCTACTTCCTGAAAGTCACAGCTTTGAAAACCCTGTGGAGAACTTCTATTCTGCACATATGGGATCGCCATGAGAGGAACCCACTCCATGGCAACTGACAACAACAAAGAATAAACCCAAAAACCCTTAAGAACCCCAACTACTGAGTGGTAACTGTGCCAAGCAATGCTGTCAGCACTTACCTCATTTTACCCTCACAACACAGTGTTAAATTCATTTCCACCACATTCTACAATGGGGAAACTGAGGCTCATGAAGAAGCGACCTTGACCAAAGAATGAGTGAGTACTATCTGACCCTAAAGCCTACGCTCTTGAACACTAACTGATTTCTGTGTTTGTGCTTGTCCATTGGGAAAATGGACATGTTGAAGCAATCTGAACACAGAGGCTGAGGGACAGAACCAGATATATTTTAACCAGAGAAGACGCGGGAAAGTTAAGATCATAATCTCCAGTTCTCTAAAGGAACAGCCAGGGACTAACATTGCTAGCTGCTCATGAATATCCGTTCCAACTTTCTTTCCTACTAACAGAGGGTAGTTTTTTCCAAGGTAGTGTCTGGCTAAAAACATTCACCTTCCCAGACTCCTTTGCCACTAGCTAGCGAAGACCATGTGACCCAGTTCTGGACAATAAGATGCAGGAGAAAATCCTTGGGTGAGAAGCTTTTGCATTTTGTCATCTGCTCTTCCTCTTCTTGCCTGGATACAGAGGTGAAGCTGGGGATGTAGCAGTCACCTTCTGAGGCAGGCAAAAGCCACACCCTAAGGGGGGGGGGGAAGATGGATAGAGGGGGATGCCTGAGGGCCAAGGAGCTGCTGCATCGGCCTCACACTGCTCTTCCAATCTTGTCATGTGAGGAAATAAACCCAATGGTGAAGGCACTATTGTCCTCATTAGTAGCTCTGTCGAGTTGGCCCCCAACTCAGGGCAATCCCATGTCCAGTGAGATCAGACCATTATGCTCCGTAAGGTTTCCACTGGCTGATTTTTCAGAAGTAGAACACCAGGGCTTTCTTCTTACTTTAGAGCAAGTTCTCACGTGCAGCCCAGTGCAAACTTATCTGCCCCATGATGACCTGCAAGACTCTGCTCAAAGAAGCTCCAGGAAGAGGAAAATTTTCTAGATCTGCACCGTCCAGAACGGGTGCCTCAGGTGCACTGCACACTTGAAATAGGATTGCAGGGGCTGAAGAACAGAACTTTCTATTCATTTAATTTTAAGGAATCTAAATGGCCACCTCCAGCAAGAGGCCACCATACTGGACACCATCCTGTCCCCATCCCAACTTCTCTGGCCTCTTCTCCAACTAGTGTCTTCTCTCACTTCAGCCACACTGCCCTCCCAGTTATTCCCAGAACACACCAGCCTTGTCTTCCCTCTGCTGAGTGGCTCATCCCCCAGCTGTGCCTTGTGACTAACTCTCTCAACCCCTCCATGTCTGTGGACGTGCACCTTCCTCAGTGAGGTCCACCGGAGCACTTATAGTAAAACCCGAGAAAGACGGAGCCTGTGTAAACCTGTCCGAGACGGAAAATGCAAATATCTCCCACTAAACAGAGAGCGACAGAAAAGGGTGACTGTGTGCTGCCAAAGGTATGGGCCTGGAAAAATAAGGCCAGCCTAATGAATTCCAGCTCTCACAGGTTTCACTGAATTTAGAAAGGCAGCCTGTTCCCACTACATGTCTCCAGCCCCCTTAGTCCCTAAGAGGACTACTAACCAAAAAGTTGGAGGTTAGAATTCATCTAGAAGCTCCTTAGAAGAAAGTCTTGGCATCTACCTCTGAAGGGTCAGCCATTTGGAAAACTGTGGAGCACAGCTGTACTTTGACACACCCGGGGCCACACATGGGGTCTCTACGAGTTGTAGTTGACTAATGATAACTCTTTTCCTTCTGTCCTGTCTTACTCTCCTCCACTCCCTCCCTCTCACCTCCTCCTTCCTGGCATCCCATCCCAAATAAACTCCCTGCACCCTAATTCTTGTCTCCGGCTCTGTTTTTGTGGAAGCTCAAACGAGGAACCTCATGCAAGTTTTGCACACAAGAACAACGTGATCAAGTTAATGCTTTTTCAACTTTGATTGTCTGCTGTGCAGATAAGACTGGAGAGGCTAAGAGGCTTGGAGGAGGCCCTTGCAGGGCTGTGGGAGAGAAGGATGGTGGAGGCTCTAGGGGCCAAGGAGGGAACTCAGAGGCACTTGGTGCCCCTCAGGACCAGAGGCTAGATGTGGAGGCTTGGCTAGCTGCCAGAACCAGCCCGGCCTGGCTCAGAAACCCATTGCAAAGAAGCTATTTTTAGAGAGCTGGGTGTTTACTTGAATGATCTGAAGGTTGGGCTTTATTTTTAACTCCCCTCCCAGGGGCAGGACTTAGGAAGTTAAGTGAAAGCTGGACTTGACTTTGGAAACCCAGGGGAGAGAATGGCCCCGCACTTGGGGAAGGATGAAGCTCAGAGGAAGAACCGGAGTCTCAGGGTTAGAAGAATGATGAGAAAATTCCACAGCCTCCACTTACCGAGCACTGCTGAGTGCCACAACCATGCAAAGTCCTTTAAAACCGTCCTCTCAGTAACCCTGAGAGGCAGGGCTGCTGCTGTCCCCATTCTACAGATGAGGAAAGTGAGGTTCAGAGAGGCCCAAGGACACACCAAAGACAAGCAAGAAGTCAGTCTCCCCAGTGTGTGTTTGCAAGCACTCTGCCACACAAAAGGGCCAAGCACCAAGGGCCAGACACGGAGTATCAGACTTGCAGGCAGTGACCATAAGGTTAACAGAAAGACGTTATCTTCCAGCAGTGGTACTGAGGACAAGGTCAGGAGAAGGGAATTTTAAGTCAGGGATTTTACGTCGACTCATTAGTGCTTGGACTCCTGGTGTGGTGTTGTGGACTAATGCATCAGATTGCAAAGTCATTTGAACTGCAAGGTCAGTGGTTCAAGTTCACCAGCTGCTCCTTGGAAACCCTATACAGGGGTCGCTAATATGTTGGAATTGACTTGACAGCACTTAACAACAACAATTAGTGACTTTGGAACAGTTAGAGTCCCCATCTGTGAAATGGGTTAGTATACTAAATATGGTACAAATGGTTAAGCCCTTGACTATTAGTGGAAAGGTTGGTAGTTCAAACCCATCCAGAGGTCCCTTGGAAAAAAGACCTGGTGATCTGTGTCTGAAAGGTCACAGCCTTGCAGACCCTGTGACATGTAAGCGTGTCGTTCTGCTCTGCAGCACGTGGGGTAACCAAGACTTGGAATCAACTTGACAGCAACTGGCTTTGCGTTTCATTAAGGATTACGTGAGATGATGCTTAGACAAGGGGTCGTAGCCCAGAGCCTGGCCTGTGACGGGAAGAACGGACACTGATTCTGTGTCAGGCACCATCCAAGGCACATTTGTGAATACCCACATGATCATTGCGTACACCCGGTGAGGCAGCCTCTCTTATGATTCATATCTTACAGATGAGGAGATAGAGGTTCCAAAAGCTTAGGGGGAAGCCACTTGCCCAAGTAGGTATCCAGCTAGTGTCCAGGACTAGAACCCAGGCAGTTTGGCCCAGATTCTGAATTCTCCATCCCTACCTGAGGGTACCACTGTAAATGTCAGGGTTACTGCTATCCCAGCACCCTCATATCCAGCCTTTCTAGCACAGACCCCTGAATCCCTGGTGCTGCCGGGGCTCAGGACAGGTGGCAGGCTGAAGCCAGCATTGCCTTCACCTGTTCAGACCTTTCACCAGGAACTGGGGAACCCTCTGCCCGGCGAGGGAGAGGAGGCATTTTTCTTCCAAAGGTACGAACTATTGGCCTGTCTGTTCTCTAACTATACGTGGGCTAACAAATTAAGCTGGAAGGTTCTGGAGCTGGGCCCTTAAGCATAGTTTATGAAATAGGGTTGTGAGTATGTGCGGGGTTGAGGTATCTCATTTCCATTTCCCAGAGTCCTGTGCTCTCATTTGATTTATCAAATATGACTAAAAAGTCCACTGGGGTTTAGCAATAGCGCCCCATACCTTTACCTCCAGCTATGCTCTCTCTGCTCTGACCCAGACAACCTGTATGACTCCAGGTGGTTGTTGTCCTTTTCTTGGTCTCAGTTTCATCTGTGAAATGAGCAAGTTGGGCCACACCCTCCCTAAGGTACCTTCTTCTGAGAACTGATGGGCTCATGTTGGTCTTTTCTCTAGTTCGCCACTCCGCAAGCGTGGAGGGCCTGGCTCCTCCAAAACCATTTCTCCAAAGCTTCACTGTCTCCCACACTGCCAGGCACTCAGGCAAGTTCTCTCTCCCCTAAGACCAATCAGCTCAGCGGCCGACCTAGGACTCACAGCTGCCTCATGTCTGTCACGAGAATCCAGCACTGACAACTCAGGAAATTCCATTTACCCCAGACTTCAGTCTCTGGGAGCAAAGGGATTGTATCCATCTGGTGATTTGTGAGGGGTGAACACAACGGGGGGCCTCTCCACACTCTCCCCAGGGAGATCGGGGTAGTTCCCTCAATGGAAGCTGGTAGCCAGAATCTCCTTGGGCCAGAAACAGAGAACAGGGTGGACTTTGGCCTCAATGGGTATGGGCAGTTGGTTAGAGCGCAGCTGTAGGAGGGGCTGGCTGGGTTGATGGACACCTGATTGTCTGGCAATATGTGGTGCTAAGTAGGGTCTGGCTGGTGGAAGTGGGGCGTGGGAGGGTGTAAATGTATTACAGCTCTGTTGTTGTTGTTAGTTGTAATAGTTGATTCCAACTCACAGCGACTTCATGTCTGTGCAGTAGAACTAACTGCTCTACAGTTTGCAGAAGCAGATTGCCTGACCTGCCTGGTTGTGAGAAGGGATACAGAATGCCAACCTTTCAACCAGTAGGCAAGCTCTTAACTAACCACTTGTGCCATCCAGGCAGAGGCTAGCTTGGGTTCTGATAATAAATAAGATGCACATTCTTTTTGACCCAGTAGTTCCACTTCTATGAATCTGAACCATAAATGTAGATTTGTGCAAGCTGCGACAGGCAGAGACGTGGGGACATTCTGACAGATTAATAATCAGGCACTCCTTCCAACAACTATGCTTAAAATATTCGTTGAATATGCAAGTGGGCTTCAAACAGTTTGTGGAAAAATTCCATTATCTTTTCATTCCACTTTTTCCATGAGCTTTTGGGAGCCCTCTCATATGGGACCTGGATGGAACACTGAGGAGTGGTTTGGATTTTCTTCATTTGTTTGTGTTCATCCACTCAAGGTACTGCCAAACTTGTTAGGAGAGGGATCCCCAATTTACAGTTAGTCTTCTCTTGCTAATTAGCTAATTAATGTTATAGAGTTTCCATTGATTCCAATTATGATTCAACACTCTTAATAAGTTGCTTACTGGGCCAAGCCTTTGACCAGTTTCATGAGAAAGGACATGTGTCTATGGCCGTTCATGCCAGTCTTGTTTGCAACCAGGAAAACATGAAATGGTTTCAATCAAGAAAGACCTGGTGTAAATAAATTGTGGTAAAACTGAGCTAGGCGCTATTAACCAAAACCAAACCTATTAACCAAAACCCAACCCAACCCACAGCCATCAAGTTGATTCAAACTCCTAGTGACCCACTTGGACTATGCCACCAAGCGGGTTCCAACTCATACAGACTCTATATAGGGTTTCCAAGGAGCAGCTGATGGTTTTGATACACACTCTTAAAAAGAACAAGGGGCCTAGCAAACGAGAACACTAGAAGAGGAACACACAGAACACAATTAAACAGACTGTTGACATACTGTGTTAACTGTAACTAATGTCACTAATATTAAGTGTAACAATTTGTGTGGATATTGTCAAATTATAAACTTTCACCAAAAACTCAATGTTGTTGTTGTTAAGTGCCTTTGAGTCAATTCCTCACAGTGACCCTGTATAGGGATTCTGAGGCTTTTTATATCTCTGTGGGAGCAGAAAGCCTCATCTTTCTCCCACGGAGCAGCTGGCAGACTCAAACCACGGACCTTGCGATTCGCAGGCCAGGGCTTATTGTATGGAGCCTCCCAAATGAGGCAGTTGTGTGTGCCTTAAGGTGAAAAGATCTCAAAACATATGAAGTAAAAAAACCAAGTTGTATCCCCGAAGTCTTCTTAGAACCAAATCATAGTTTGGTTTAAAAAAAGTCTGCGTTGAGCATTACGCTCTTTTAAGAATTATCTATATGAGATCAAAAGGAGCTTTGGTAGCGTAGTGGTTATGAATTGGGTTGTGAATCACAAGGTCAGCAGTTTGAAACTACCAGCTGTTCCACAGGAGAAAGATGAGGCTTTCTGCTCCTGTAAAGATTTACAGCCTCGGAAACCCTGTACAGGGTCGCTATGTGTCAGAACCAACTGCACGGCACAGAACAACAACAACAACATATGAGATGAAATCGACAACAGCAAGTTAGCATCTGGAAAGATTAGATCAGATCCTTAGGAGTCAGTGAATTCATGTTAATGGGGAAGAACAATTCAAAAGAGGAAGATGAGAAAGGCTGCAGAACTGAAAGACTGTAATCAGAGTCTGGGAAATGTACATGTAGCAATGGTTACACTGGTATACATCGACTACTATACATAACAATTTGTGGCTGTATATGTTCTCCACAATAACAACAACAACAAGAAACACCACCACCTTTTTTTTTAAAAGAGTAAAAAAAGAATTACACTTTACTATGCTTAAAAACCGACTCAACGGCACTTAACAACAACAATGCTTAAAAAAGCAAGGAGCAGAACATCATGTATAAAAAAACAAAACAAAAGCAGACAAAAGTAAAGCATACATAAACAGTTAGCAGTAGTAAATTCAAGGATACAACTGAGGTGGAAGTAAAACAGGAGAACTTACTACCTTTTACATTATTTTTGATTCCCTGAAATTTTAACAACAAAGAGTTGTTTCGAACAACGATTTTTCTTTTTAAGGGGTGGGCGGGTAGGTGGGAGAGGGAAAGGGGAGCTTTGTCTGAGTAGCCCTGAGTTTCTGGGGCTGAGACATTTGACAATGATGGTTGTGCAACATGATGAACGCAACTGATATCAATAATTAATCTAAGATGGGAAGACACCTGAAAATACTGAATTGGCAAATGGGGGAAGAAACTCACTGGGTCTGGAGGTGGTGGTTGTGTGCCATGGGGTTGGTTCCGACTCATAGCGAGCCTGTACAGGGTTTCCAAGGCTGTACATCTTTACGGGAGCAGAAAGCCTCATCTTTCTCCCGTGGAACAGCTGGTAGTTTCAAGCTGCTGACCTTGAAGTTAGCAGCCCAATTTGTAACCACTACGCTAACAGAGCTCCTTATTCTACACTATGTTGGTGTTGTTGTTATGTGCCGTGGAGGCGGTTTCAACTCATAGCAACCCTATATAGGGTTTCTGAGGCTGTAAATCTTTATGGGAGCAGAAAGCCTCATCTTTCTCCCGCGGAACAGCTAGTAGTTTCGAACTGCTGATCTTGAGATTCGCAGCCTGATTCGTAATCACTACACTACCAGAGCTCCTTATCCTACACTATAATGGCCAAGAATTTCAGCTGTATAATTTTTTAGTTGTGTAATGGGCATCATCTCTGTGCCTCAGTTTTCCCATCTGTAAGCTGGGAGTTACATGAGTTACTTCAGCTAAGCACTTAGAACAATCTGTCACTCACATCAGAAGTCCTCTGTACAAGTTAGTGATTGTTATTCAAGGTCTCATATGAGCTGCTCAAAGGGTATCAGGTACTTTCTGGGTGTGTCTTGGTGGGTTTGCTTGTACAGATGTACACTAGCATTAGCTGAATGATGTGCTAGATCTCTCCCTGTTTCTCAGTCCAACTCTCTGAGGCTCAGCCATCCCTCTTTACCTGCCCCCTTTCTCCTCCTTCTCTATTCTTAACACACGTCCTCTGCTCTCAAACAAAATCCCCTACTTGGCTATGCAAAACAATAATTAGCCTCCTTTCAACTCACGCTCTGAAACTCAGGTTTGCCCTTTGTTTATTCTAGGATTTATGTAGCTATAGCTGTTAGGTGACCTCCCCAACGCACAACTGAACAAAGCATTGCCCAGCCATGCGCCATCCTCACAATTGTTATGTATTGTTGCTGCCCCAGTGTCGGTCCATCTCATTGGGAACCTTCCTTTTCTTCAACTCTCCACTTCACCAAGTATAATGTCCTTCTCCAGGGACTGATCCCTCCTGACAACATTTTCAAAGAACAAAAGACAAAGTCTCAACATCCTGGCTTCCAATGAGCACACCGGCTTTAATGCTTCCAAGATAGATCTGCTGATTTTTCTGGTAGTCCAAGATACTTAAAATATTCTTTGCCAACACCATAATTCAAATGCATCAGTTTTCCAGTGGTCTCCTTATTCACTGTCCAACTTCCATATGCATATGAAGCCACTGAAAAAAAATACCATGGCTTGGGTCAGGGACACCTTAGTCCTCAAACTGACATTCTTTGTTCTTTAACACTTCAAAGAGATCTTCTGCACCACATGTGCCTAATGCAATATGTCCTTTGATTTCTTGACTGCTGTTTCCATGAGTGTTGATTGTGGATCCAAGCAAAACAAAGTCTTTGGCAACTTCAGTCTTCTCACTATTTACCATGATGTATTTATTGGTCCAGTTGTAAGGATTTTTGTTTACTTTACATTGAGGTGTAATCCATGTTGAAGACTATAGTCTTTGATCTTCATCAGTAAGTAATTTAAGTCCTTTTCACTTTCAGCAAGCAAGGTTGTGACATCTGCATATTGCAGGTTGTTAATGAGTCTTCCTCCAATCTGGATGTCATGGTGGTGGTGGTGGTGGTGGTGGTGGTTGTGTGCTGTGGAGTCATTTATTTATGTTGTTGAAAATGTATTTGCATTGAAAAAAAACATCACTGGTCTGGCAAAATTCCAGCACTGTTTGTATCTCACAGGCCATACTGTCTAACTAAATGTCCTTCCTCTTTGTTTCCAACTTTCCCATTCCAATCACCAGGCATATCTAGTAACTATCAGTGTATCTT
>NW_006408541.1:19972897-19980905 GCF_000296735.1 Chrysochloris asiatica | reverse complement strand
TCTACTCTCTGTGTCCTGGTTGGAGTGAATCACATAACACTCTCATTTAAGAAAAAAAAACATCACCAATTAGTTTTCAGCACTTATGACTTGGACAAAGACTTCAGATCAACTTAAGTTCGATGTGTCTCCTGATACACACTGGACTGTTACCACAAGGTTGGCAATTCAAACCCACTAGCTACTCTGCAGGAGAAACATGAGGCTTTCTGGAAGGGAGATTTAAAGCCTTGGAAACTCTGCATAGGATCACTATGAGTTGGAAGCAACTCAGTGGAAGTATGGTTTTAAATTTTGGGGATATGACATGATACGATATTCAGTATTCAGAACCATCTATGACATTTTCATGTCAGAAGAGCTGAACTGGAATCTAAGCGAGGTAGAATTTATACAAGTACAGAGATAGAAAAATAAGTGAAATAGCTCTCAGGAATCAATCTGATAAATCCATTAGACGCCACCTCATTTTGAAAAGTAGAGGAGGGAAGGATGATTCTAGATTAGGAGAGATTGAAGATCATTTCCAAAATGGAAATGAAGAAACGAATACCACTTACGAGAGTGCCCAAAAGAATATAAAACTTAAGAATAAATTAAGCAAAAGAAGTGCAAGAATTGTACACTGAAAGCCCGCCAACATTATTGACAGAAATCATTAAGGTTGGTGTAATAAATGGCAGGACAGTCCATGTTCCTGCAATGAAGGACATAATATTGCTAAGATGGAAATACTCCTCAAATAGATCCAATGACTCAAAGCAAAATTGTTACTGACTGCTAAATCCACATGGGTTTTTGTTGTACCAGTCTCTCTATTTTTATGTGTGTCTAATTTTTTCCATAATAAAATCTCAAAAGGGGGGAAGATAGTACACTAACGTGCAAATGTCCATCTTCTCTGAGGCATCTTTAGATGTGTGGTCGTTGGACCCTGTTCTTCCCAGACAGTCAGCAGCTGAAGTTAGGAAGCAATGCCCATTTCGAGTGGGCACGCCAAGGTCAGCTCTCCTGGCTTCCAGCACCCACTACTGACTAGGACACAGGCCTGAGACCTGCCTGGCCTTGTTGTTGTTGTTGTTAAGTGCTGTTGAGTTGGTTCTGACTCTTAGTGATCCTGTGTAAGTTTTCCAAGGAGCGGCTGGGGGTTTTGAACCGCTGACATTGTGGTTAGCAGTCCAGGGCTTACTCTACAGTGCCACAGCAGGGCTCGTATTTGGTATTTTAGTTAGAAACTTCAGATTCCTGTTCATTAGCCCGGTCTTCAAAGCCCATCACCACCTAGCCCCTGCCTGCCTGCCTTCCCAACTTCATCTCTAATCTCGTTCCTGACCCATTCCAGTTCTCTCAGTGACTCACCACTCCCAAAATATACTATGCACATGCCTACCTCCATGCCTTTTCACATCCTACCTGGAATGACCTTTCCTTCCCTCTTCTCCACCTGGCAAGCTCCCAACCAAAAATCACCACCTGTGGAAAGCTTTCCCAGACCACCCGAGGGGAGTTCTCTGCTCTCTGCTCAGTCTTCCAGGAATCCACCATGGGTTGTGTTGAATTCTGTCTGTCTTGGCCACTAGACTGATTCCCCAGAGGATGCTAACCATGCTGATCCACCATCGGGTTCCCGGTGCCCCAGAGCAAGCCTGGCACAGTGTAAGAGCTAATAAAAGGTCGTGAAAGAAAATCAACCAAGGGTCAGATCATGGTTCAGAGGATTGTAGAACCAGGCTGCCAGGCTTAAGCTCTACCTCTGCTATTACTCAGCTAGCTGACCTCGTTTAAGGCACATAACCCTTTGTGTCTCAGTTTCCTCATCTGTAAAATGTAGTACCTTTGTCATAGAATAATTTTGAGGATTAAATAGGTTAATATGAGGGGGCTTCAAAAAGCTTTCAATTCCATTTTTCTATAAACTTTTTGAAGTCCCCTTGGATATATAAGGTACTAGAATTGTGGCTGGCGCCCAGGTCATTTGCCTGTGATTTAGTAAGAAGCCGAATCCAGATTGAAACATGGATCCATCCAACACCACAATCTAAGCCCTTGGCCCACGCACCATATGGGCTCTTGTTCATCTGAGAAATGCAGCTCCTAGCCAATCATAAAGCCAGTTCTAACCCCAGGGCTCAACTCAGGAATTTGCAGGGCCAGTTTGGGGAGGAGAAGAAAAAGGATAGGAACATAGAGGATAGATAAGTGTGACTTCAGGGTCACAATGGTGACACCCTGGTACAAAACCTGAGGAGAAGAAAACGAATACTAGACTACGATAACAGCAGCTAACAGTCTTAAGCACTTCCTGCTTGCCAGTACTACTAGGAGTGCTTCATGTTGTTGTTGTTGTTGTTGTTAAGCGCTGTCAAGTCGATTCCAACCCAAAGCGACCCTGTATAGGGTTTCCAAGGTGCAGCTGGTGAGCTTGAACCACTGACCAGCCTCTGATTTAACCCTCATAAAAACACCCCAAGTTAAAAAACAAAACAAAATACCAAATCTACTGCTGCCAATTCAATTCCAACTCATAGCACCCTACAAGATAAAGGAGAGCTGCCCCCGTAGGGTTCCCAAGGCTGTAAATCTTTACAGAAGCATACTGCCACATCTTTCTTCAGTGGAGCAGCTGGTGGGTTCAAACCACCAACCTGTATGGTTGGGGTCTAGCACTTTAATCATATGCCACCGGAGCATCTCGTCTTTTCTTTCTTTTAGAGATAAAAGAGTTAAGAAAAGATGAGATTTGGCAAGCAGGAGGCAAGGCCAAAGCCCCCATGCTTAAGCGCTCACTGTCTCCTTCCAAAAGGGAACCATATATGAGTGTGTTGGCGTGACAACCAGAAAACATCCCAGCTTCCCTCCACAGCCCAGTATGCATGACCTTAAAAGGACTTACAAAAAGAGTTCTTGGCTACGAAATCATAAGACCTGGGACTAACCTCCCCTCAATCACTTTTAGTGGTTGTAGGTATATCTTTGCCTCTTTCTGTACCTCAGTTTCCCCATCTGGTCAGTGAAGGGGTTGGATGATTTCCAGGGGCCCTGAATGGGGGCTACAGCAGCACTGTCCAATTAAAATATAATGTGAGTCCCATATGTAATTTAAAATTTTCTAGCAGCCACATTCAAAAAAGTAAAAAGAAACAAGTGGAAATAATTTTAATAATATATTTTCTCTTCCCCAAATATCTACAATAGAATCATTTCAACATGTAATCAATGTAAGCATTAATGGGTTTACTTCCTATTATTATTATTATTTTGTATAAGTGGGTCTTTGAAATACAGTGTGTGTTTTACACAGCACATCTCAATTGCGAGTAGCCACATTTTAAGTGCCCAATTGGTGCATGTGGCTGCCATATTGGATATTATAGGTCTGAAATCTTTACCTATCCACATCCCAGTTTTCTCCTGCCCCTGGGTCCCCTGGGAAAGATGTTCTGGCCCTAGACTCTAAGCTGATAAGTCAGATAAGTCTGAGGCAAGGAGCTAGAGGCCACAACGGAGAGAAACTCCAAGCCCACCTAGAGGCTAGCAGGCGTCAGCTGGGAATGTTTCCTGTCCCTCTCCAGCCAGCTTGCTCACCAAAGCCCTGGGGACAGGGCCAAAGGAAGATTCTCTGAGGAAGACAGCCACAGCCTGCTTTTCCTTCTGGCCCAAAGATTCCCTTAATTGGAAATTCAGCCTGTGCACAAAACCAAGTCAGGCAGCCACCCCCCACATGGCACCAGTTTCATGGACACAAAGGATGAAGCCAAACCTCCCCACTCAGGGAGGGCAATATACAAGAAGAGGGAGGTAGACAGAATCATGAAGACAGGTGAAGACACAGGGAGGTATGAAGGGGCTAAAGGGGACAGAGGTAAACAGCAATGTATACTTGACTGTGGAACAACAGTGCTCTGGGGCAGATACATGGACACAGACACAGGCTGAGTGGATATGGGAGAAAGCAGGAGAATATGCCCACAAATAATGGTTTGAAAGAAGGTATTTGTACCTGGGTATTTACCTTTCCTGCAAGCACAACTATGAATGTGGTGGCAGGAAAAATAATGAAAACTTCTTAGATATTATCAGACATCTTAAGGCAATGAGTTGCTGGGTCTGGGGGCTCAGAACCATAGTTTCAGGGGACACCATGGTCACTTGGCATAATAGCGTCCACAAAGACAATGTTCTACTTTGGTGAGTGGCGTCTGGGATCTTAAAAGCTCATGAGTGGCCATCTAAGATGGTCTCTCCATGTGCAGAAGAAAGAGGGATGAGAATTAAAGATACTTGGAATCAATTAATTCAGCGGACTAATGTACCATGTGAACAGCAGTCTTCACAACTCTGAGATCAGAAAAACTAGACGGTGCTCGTCTATCACTACCAAAGGCTCTGAACGAGATCACATTAGAAGGTCCCACATAGAGTGGGAGAAAATGTGGAACAAAACTCAAAATTACTGGGAAAAAAGGAGCTGGGTTTACTGGTCAGAAAGAGTCTGGAGGAACCTGAGACTATGACCCTTGACCCTCCTTCAGATCGGAAAAGGAGTTCACCCTTGTGGCCAAGCAGTAGCTAGGTATTGGGGGAACCGTGGGGGGAGGGGTACAACACCACGGGTGAGGTATGCTCACCATGGAATGGCTAATAGTTCAACATTAAAAAGGCAGCATTTACCTAAGGACAACATTGAAAAGGGATGGGAAGGTGGGTGGAATGGAATTAGGAAGCACAGGGAGGAAGTGAGCTAACTGTTGTTACATGGAAGGGACTGTAATCATTGAGATGAAACAAAGTGTATGATTGTTGGTTGTAAAAGTGATGATCTTGTCTGCAAGCCTTCACTCAATTCACAAGAAAAAAGTTTAAAAAACAACTACTTTCTCTCCCAGCAATACCATGTGGAGGAAGCTGGATATTAAATTCCCACTACAGAGACCAGCTTCCCAGGTGTGTGTGGGCCCAGCAGCCTCCTCTGTGGGAGTATAAAACCTACAAGCTCAAGGGTGTGGGTCTTGATGGTAGAGAGGGCAGAGGGAAGCATGGAGCAGAGAAGGACAAGATTTTGCTCCCCAAATTCTCATTGTGGGAGCGTGGGGGAAGACCTCCTCCCTCGCCAAGTTCCTATTTCTTCACCTTTGGAAAGGACAGTGCTAGATTACTGCTGGCTGCTCTTTGTCAGGCATCTCACATGCTTTCTACTCTTCAAAGCAGCTCTATGAGGAAAGAGGACTCAGAACTCAGAATGGTGAAGCAACTTGAGCAAGGTCACACAGAGATCCAGTAAAAAAGCTAGGGTTCCAATTCATGGTCCTCCAAATCAAGAGCCCAAGGTCTCCCCCACCCCATTCTGCTGTGCACCAGTGTGGCTCATGACAATCCTAGTTTATCCCTGTAATTAAACACAAACAAAAAAATCAAAGCCATTGTCATCAAGTTAATCCTGACTCAAAGCAATCCCACATGTTGCAGTAGAACGGCTCCAAGGTTTCCTTGGCTGTGCCAGAGGTTCAAGCCAGATTCAGACAAGGACGTGGAATGAGGGATATTATTGCTGATGTCAGCTGGATCTTGCTGAAAGCAGAGAATACCAGAAAGATGTCTACTTGTGCTTTATTGACTATGCAAATGTTATCAATTGTGTGGATCATGACAAGCTGTGGATAACATTGTGAAGAATGGGTATTCTGGAATATTTCATTATGTTTATGAAGAACCTGTACTCAAGCCATGTTATTTTCAATAGCTTCATGTGTATGTGAAACTATATCAATACATTCACATAATTGGACAATGAATAAGGAAGACCATAGAAGAATTGATGCACTTGAGTTATGGTGTTGGAGAAGAATATTAAAAGTACCATGGACTACCAGAAGAACAAACCAATCTGTGTTGGAAGAAGTACAGCCAGAGTGCTTCTTAGAAGCCAGGATGGCGAGATTTCATCTCTCAGACTTTGGAAATACTACCAGCAAGGACCAGCCCCTGGAAAAGGACAACACGCTCAGTAAAGTGGAGGGTCAGCGAAAAAGAGGAAGACCCACAGTGAGATGGATTGGCACAGTGGCAGTGACAAAGGGCTCAACCATACTATTAGTTCTGAGGATTGTGCAGGACCAGGTAGTGTTTAAGTCTGGTGAGCATAGGGTCACTATGAGTCAGATCCAGCTTGATGGCATCTAACAACTACAAATATTATGTTAATGAGGCCAAAGGCAATGTACAGGATTCGGTTTGATCTTGAGTCATGTCTTTTGAGATACACAAGAAATTAAATAAGCAAGCAGAACTTAGAGGGGCCACTAACATCAAAAAAGAAGAGTCGGAAGTGGCAATGTATCCTTTAGACCTGGGGTCCCTGTACTGTGAAGCCCCTTGATCCCGGGAAAGATGAATGTCAAGATTTATGGAGATGTCCAAGGAATGCTAGACCTATAGATGCTGAAAGGAGACAAAGATCTTTCCTCAGAGGCGGCAAAGAGAAAAAGCTTTTCCCTAGAGCTGGCAGGCTGAATGTAGACTTGCAGCCTCCTAAACTGTAATAGAATACATTTCAGTTAAAGCCATACACCTGTGGCATTTCTGCTATAGCAGCACTAGAGAACTGACACCAATGATAAGTCACGCTGATCAGGTGCTCCCTGACAGGGTGGGATGTGCACCTCTGTGACCCCTCTGTGACCTTCTTCCCTAAAATCTACAACTTCAGTTTACTTATGAGAAAAACATCAGACAAACCCAAATTGAGAGCCTATAAAGTGTATGACCAATATTTGTCAAGACTGTCAAGATCGTGAAAAACAAGCGAAGACTGAGAAGGTGTCCCAGAGCAGCAAAAACTAAGAAGCAGAGATGTATGAATGGAAAAGACCGCTGATGGCAAATCCACAAGGGGGAAAGGAAATCACTCAATGGAATGGCGCCTCCCTCAAATGGCGTCCAGGGCACATGCAGAAACTGCCAGACCTTGGAGACAGAATAACAACTATTTGTGGTGTGGTATCGGAACCGACTCGACGGCACTTAACAACAACAACAAATCCTGGATGGGATTCTAGAACTGGAAAAACTAGTAATACAGAAAAGTTCTATGATCTTTTCATTCCATATTTTCATGAACTTTTGAAGCCCCTTTGTCCTTGTATGTACCAATGTTAGTTTTGCTGTCTGAAGTTAATTCCAGCACAATGAATTTCTTAGTGTGGGTCTTCTAGCCATAGTCCAGCACTACAGTGGATGCTATCAGGAAGCCCCCAGATTCCTCACTAGGACTAAGAACCAGTCATCCTAACAGTTGCTTCAGAGCACTATTAGCTGTCAGTATCTCTGGGAATTGCAAGAGACGCAACCAGCCCCCAGGTTATGCCTCCTTCCTGGAGGGTAACCTTCACCTGAAGCAGGAAGTAAAGAGATCCAGTACGCTCACCTCCAGCTGGGACATCTTTGAAGGGTCATCTCCACTCCAAGCTCCCCTGTGGTCATCTTTGTGAAGATTGAACTCTGTCCAGTCTTACCTTTCCCCACAAGAACTGATTCTGAGAATGCTCCCCATCAACTCCTTACATACTCATCTTCATCTGAATGTCTACTTCCCAGGGACCAACCCCACTGCCATCAACAAGGTTTCAGCTCATAACAAGCCTAGCTAGGGTTTCCCAGACTGTAAATCTTTATAGGAGCAGACAGTCTCATCTTTTTCATGAGGAATAGCTTGTGGGTTTGAATCACCAACCTGGCAGTTAAAAAACAAACAACAACGACAAAAATCCACTCAGGCACATTCTGCAAGTCTGCTCCTGGCCACCAGATCTTAGTCCTTCTCTTCTTAGCTGATGACTCTAGAGTCCTCAGCTGCTCCCCATCTCCATGCCTCCATCTCTGCCGCCATCTCTGGCACTGCTGCTTCTCTGGATAAGGTCCCTCACTCTGCTTGTGCGCTTCTCTCTTGATGGTCCTAGGGTCCTCTGTTTCTGGACTGTAAGATTAACCACTCCCCTTTTTTTGTTACAAA
>NW_006408541.1:19968858-19970152 GCF_000296735.1 Chrysochloris asiatica | reverse complement strand
AGCAAGGGACCAATGAACAGATACCAAAAGAAAAGAATATCCACACCTTTATCCCAGAGGTTCTGCCAGGCATCTGTGGCCGCTCCGAATCTTCCCCCGCGTGGTCTCATCCAAGATGGCGGCTCCTGGCACAGCCGAGCGTCCCAGAGTAGAAAGCACTGGATTTCTTGCTTCTGCCACAAATTCCTCCAGCTGTGAGCCTTCCAACCTTCTAAATATTCCTTTATATGTGGTTCAGAGTTCTGGGACCAGCCGCTGAGCCTGCTTGGTCGGGTATTCTGTGTTGTTGTTGGCGGAGCTCTTTACTACACATCCACCCGATCCGCCATCTTGTTTGTTCTCCTTGCCTCCTAGTTTCTTGTGTAGTGCCTATGGTCTCCAAAGCTTGCAAGTGGCCATCCAACCATAACATTTGGCCTCGACTAACCTGGAGCTACCGAAGGTGAGTCCGGAAGAGGAGGCAGATATGGAATGTGTGGCTAATCACCTGGATGGTGCCTGGCTACCATTACATTCTGATTTCAAAAAAAAAAAAATCTATAAAAGAATCCTGATAAAAAGAAGGAAAATACAGCACAAAATTTCAAATTTCAAATCCAAACTTTTGGGAGCCAAGGGGGCTGGATAAAACCCCCCAGAAACTACTGCTTTGAGATAATCTTTGAAACCTAAGCCAAAAATACTCCCTGAAGTTTTCTTAAAACCAAACAACAGTTTATCTTAGCCAGTGAACAAGGTCTACCTTGACCATTACGCTCTTTTAAGAACTATCTATATGGCCCAGGAGACATCAAGGAAAGTGGTCAGGTCCCCTCAGAACAAACCCCCTTCCAAGACTAAGATTCAAAGGGAATACACACTCTGATTGCTGACCACGTTCATAACTGTTAAGGGGAAGTGAGGGAAAACAGCAATGAAGCTGTGAGCTAAGCCCTACAAGGTTCAATAGACTTCTTTGAATCTGGGTGGCAAGACCTAGGGACTCTTGGGCCCAGAGTCAGTGACATAGCCACAGAGGACCAGAGTGGAGAGTGAAGCATCCAGCTGATAAGAAGAGAGGGCGCGCAAGAACACCCACACTTGCAGATAATACACACTTGACCTAGCTTCAATGACTGGATGATCAGAGCTCAACTAGAAGAAGAAAGAAGAGGAAAACAAGGGTAGTATGATACAACTTGATGAACCTGACCTAAACCTATGAATGCAGTAGCTCAAAAGAGGGAACAAATCTTTACAGCGAGGATCATTCCCACCCCATCCATACACAGAGTAGACAGGGATGGGCAACTTG
>NW_006408541.1:19930597-19968403 GCF_000296735.1 Chrysochloris asiatica | reverse complement strand
AGGCTTGTAGGATATACCCTTTGGTTGGTTGATGATGCATGGAGGGGATTATAACCATGGCAATGAAACAATAGAATGAATGTAAAACTAATGTTCTCCCATGTAAACTATCACATAATTCCCAACAAAACATTAAAATAAAAAATAAAAGAAGAACTATCTATATGGGCTCAAAACACAGCAATAACTTGAAAGATTAAAAAGCACCCTTAGGGAACAGTGAGAAAAAGAGGGTGGAATGGTTGTACAACTGGAAGACTGCAATCAATGTCACTGAAATGTACATGCAGAAACAGTGGAACTGGTGTTTGTTTTGTTGTGTATATTCTCAACAACAACAAAATAAAAATGAAAAAGTAGCCCCATGTACACAGTAGGTACTATGTTTATTAGAGATGGATTTGCCTATGGATTAAAGGGTGGGTGCTGGGTGGGTGGAGGCATGGTTAGATAGATGAGTGGATGGGAATGGTTGAGTGCATGAAAGCACTATAGGTGGTATGTGTAGCTGGATGGATGCATGACTGAGTGGACAGGTGAGAGTGAGCAATTAGGTGGACAGAAGTGTATTGTTGGATGAAGGGAGGAAATGGAGGTGAGTAAGCAAATGAGTAGATGGCTGCATGTGGCTGGGAGAAAAGGAGCAGCTGGGTGAACGTGGGTGATTGGTAGATGAGGGAGGGAATGGTGGGTGGTTGGATAGATGGATTGTCTGAGTGAAAAGATGGAAAACTGAAAGGGTGAAGGGGGCAGACGGGTGGATGGATGGTTGTTCAGGTGGGTATGAGAAAATGTAGGTGAATGGAATGGTTAAGTGAACGAAAAGTTTGGGCGATAGGGAATACTATGGTGTAGTGCTTAGGTGGATAAGAGGAGTGGGTGAACAGGTGCCATTCGAACCCTAAGTGCCTCCAGTTAACTTCCTAAAGGTTACGAAGAACCCCTGACGATCCAAGAAGTAGAAACAGGCTCAGAGACGGGGACTCCTAGGTTGCCCGCCCAAGGTCCACTTCCCTGAGTGGGGCCCACCCGGTCTGCCCGGATAGGATCCTACCTGGAGTTGGCTATCTCAGCCTTCTGACGTGCTATTGCGGCTGCGCGCTGGGCACCCTCCACACTGTGCTCCACCTTCTGGCGGACCTTGCCATTCTTGAGCGGCAGCACGCGGCGCTTGGTACCCTTGACCAGCACGTTATGGCGGTACTTGCCTTCCTCGCGCTGGCCATTGGGCAGCGTGGTGCAGCCGTAGCCGTGGCGCAGGTTGTCCAACCACTCGCCCTCGTAGCGGAGGCCGCTAGAGCGCTCGCTCACACCGAAGCCCGAGCGCTTGTCATTCTTCCACTCGCCCATGTAGGTCTCGGTGGTGGTGGCGTCGATGTCGGCCTCGAAGGGCGCGGCTTCGTCGGTGGCCTCAGCGCCCTCGCCCAGGCTGGCGGTAGAGGCGGCGTCACTGGCGCCTGAGCTGAGGTCGCTCTTGAGGAAGCTGACCCGGCTGCGCTGGCTTCCCAGCGACGTGCGTGATTCGGAGCGCCGCAGCTTGCCCAGTAGGGCGCCCCGCTGGAAGAGGCGGCCGCCCTTGGACGCCCGCGCCGTTGCCTCGGCGTTGGCCAGGAGGCTGAGCGCGAAGCCACCGCGCGGAGTGGTGGGCAAGGGCAGCGTCGGGCCGTCGGAGGTCGGCGAGGCGGGCGAGTCTGGGGCCACCGTGCCGTTGCTGTGTTCGCTGCGCAGGGACGAGAGCGAAGTGCGCAGCGGCGAGCGCACCACCACAGCCATCCCGTAGGGCACGCTCTGACGCACGCCGTAGCCATGTCGCATGCCGTTGGTGAACTGGCCTTGGTAAGTCCCTGTGGGCGAAGGAGGGTGCGTTAGTGGGACGGCACAGAGAAGTCCCCGGATGTGCAAGAGCAGGTGTGAGCAAGGCCAAGTGGAGCTAAGAGTAGGCACAGGCCATTGGAGGGACAACAGCGCCAAGTTCTAAATGCAGAAAGGGCTCCAAGGTGGGTATGAGAACATTTGTGTGCTATGGTGTGAATGCTCCATCCATCGGTGAGAGGGTGTGTAACGCAGTGTCTGGGTGTGAAGTTGTGTGAGCTCGGGCAGTGCATGAGGTTCTAAGTGTGGAAGGACACAGTGGACAAGCCTCAGGGAGTCTGGCTGATAGAGTCAATATATCCATTGCTGAGGATGTGCAAGGAACAGGTATGCAAGGCTGTGTGTTACCTACTGTTACCTTTTTTTCCCCTTAGCACATATTACCTCCTAACAGACTCGTATGATCCCTTTGTTACATTTATTGCATTTCTCCATCCTCTGGAATAGAAGCTACATGAGGGCAAGGACCTTGTGGTTTTTTTCTCTCTGATCTATTGCCACTGGCTCTTAGAGGTTCTATTTGTTGAACGACTGGCTGAACCTGTCCAGAAATACCATCTAATCCTGTGGCCTGGGAAACACCTTTTCTTTTTTAAGGCCTCAATTTTCCCATGGTCAGTGACAAGTTCAGTGTTAAGCTCTCTGGGCGGGGTGCTAGAAATTGGGGCACTGTGACTCTGGAGGCCAACAATGGCACACCAGATTCTTCTTCACTGCATAGTTCCAACAATGGAGGGTGGAGCCGCACCTGCTATTCCAACTCAGGGTCCTATCCTCCCTGCTCCAGCACTTTCTGGATTAAGAGCCCCCAGTAAGGAGCATGCATGGTGCCCGCGGTTCATTACTCTCCACAGTCCCATGAGGCAGCCCCCATCATTGTGGTCATTCACAGAAGAGGAAGATGATGGTCTAAGACGTTAAAGGACTTGACCTCGGAAACAAGATCCACACCCAAGTCTATGTGATGATGTGAGAGCTCATGCTCTAAGCCCGTGGTGCTCAATACTGCCTGTGCGCTAGACCAAAACCAAACCAATCTCGCTGCCATGGAGTCGATTCCTGCTCATAGTGAGCCTGTACTAGGTTTCTGGGATTGTAAATGTTTATAAGAGCAGACAGCCTCCTTGGTCATTATTCTTCTGTGGAATAATGACCCATTGACCTTGCAGCTAGTAAGCCCACAGTGCCACTTGTTTGATGTTATTGTTGTGTGTTCCACTCATGTTGTTGTTACGTGCCATCAAGTCAGTTCTGACTCATAGCAACCCTGTATAGGGTTTCCGAGGAGCAGCTGGTGAGTTTGAACCACCGACCTTGTGGTTCAAAATGACCTTTTGATCCAATGCTTATCCTACAGGACCATACCACTCATAGGGATCCTTAAAAAACTGTTGTTGTTAAGTGCTGTTGAGTCGGTTCTGACTCATAATGATGCTGAATAGGGTTTCCAAGGAGCAGCTGGTGGGTTTGAACCACCAATCTTGTGATTAGCAGTCCAGTGCTTATCCTACAGTGCCACACCAGGACTCACCATTATGGGAGCTTCAAAAAACACTGATTCCTGGACTCTACCCATGGCACTCCTACTGTTCACGCACATTGGGCTTCCAGCTCCTCTGTACAGCAGGCAGGAGCCCCTCTGTATTGGAGGTAGGAGCTGCCATAAGGAGAGGGACATCTGGGCTCTTCTCATTTCAGTGACCAGCCATGGAAAACTAGTAATCGTGGAATAACAGCTATAACGGACGAAACACAGACTCGGGCAGACAAGAGAGGAGAGCATGGGCATAGTTTCATGGAGAAGATGCACATAGGATCTCCATTTCTAGGTGGAGTGATGTTCAGAGAGTTTGCGTGACTTGCCCAAAGCCACAGTGAGGAAGAGCAGAAGTGGGGTTCTCTTAAAATGCAAGTCAGATCATGTCACTACTTTGCTCAACAGCCCCCTCACTTCAGTTCTTGAATCCGACCATTCTCCCCTCCAACTCACTCCACTCTAGCCACGAAAACCTCCTTGTTCCTCTCACACCAGCCATGGCCCTGCCACAGGGCCTTAGCATTGCCTATTCCTTCTGCGTTGGATATTCTCCCTGCAGATATCTGCCTGGCTTGGTCCCTCACCATCTTCAAGTCTTTATACAAATGGCATCTCCTCAGTGAAGCCACCCCTGCTCACTCTGTTGACAATTGCAAGCCCCCATCCAAAGATTCCTATCTCTCTTTTTTACTTTTTTTTCTTCATAGTATGCCTAGCAGAACATATATTTTGCTTTTTATTTTATAGTTCATTGACTATTTCTTGGACCAAAATAAGCTCCATAAAGGTAGGAATTTCTTTCATTCTTTAAATTTTTTTTAAGTTTTTATTATGAATTGAGTGATAGTTTACATGGGAGAACATCGGTTTTACATTTAACATTTCATTGCAATGATTACAGTCCCCTCCATGCATCATCATTCAAAGTTGTGTGCTTCTATTCCCTCTGGTTGTGTTTTGTTTGGGGGGTTGTTTTGTTGTTGTTGTTATGTGCCGTGGAGTAGGTTCTGACCCATAGCGACCCTATACAGGGTTTCCAAGGCTATAAATCTTTACGGGAGCAGAGAGCCTCATCTTTCTCCAACGGACAGTTGGTAGTTTCGAACTGCTGGCCTTGAGGTTCGCAGCCCAATTCGTAACCACTATGCTACACAAAACCACTCAGGAATATGTACAATAATTTAAACAACCAAAGGGCACATTCTGCAAGCCTGCCTCCCTGCCTCCTGGCTGCCAGCACTCAGTCGTTCTCTTTCCATGAATCTAGAGTCCTCAGCTGCTCTCTCTCTCCATGTCCTCATCTCTACCTCCATCTCTGGTGTCGCTGTTTCTCTGGATAGGGTCCCACATTCTGCTTGTGCTCTTCTCCCTTGATAGTCCTAGGGTCCTCTGTTTCTGAACTATAAGATTTAACTACTCCCCCTTTTTTGTTACAAAACTTCTACCTTTACAGTTGTGACAGTTGCAATTAGTCACAATCACAATAACAATTACTCACTATTGAATCATAAGAATCTTATCCCCATATCTTCTCACCAGACCCATCTAGACAAGGTGAGAACTATTCAGTGGGGACTCTACCTTCTCCCGCACAGTCTTAAACTAAGCTCTCTCTTAAAAACTTGGAAGCCAGTCACTTCATGCCTTTATCACCCCCTCATTTTAGGTAGCCAGTGTTTAAGTTGCCTGTTCTTGCCAACCTTGTATACAGAGAGGATAAGACTGATACTTGATGTGAACACTGCTTCCCTCTCAGTATTTTGAGATACTACATCCATAAGTATAAATCAAGTTCATCTAATTGTAGCAGTTTACACTTGTTTCCTTTATCAAAAATTATTTTTTATCTTCTAGTTGAGTTCTGATCATCCAGCCATTGAGGCTATGTCAAATGGGTACTATATGCAACTTTTGGCATTCTTGTGTGTCTCTCCTCATTTCGTATCAGCTGGATGCTTCACTCTCAACTCTAGCCCTCCATGGCTATGTCCTTGTCCCTGGGCTCAGGAATCCCCCAGGTCTCACCACACTTTGGACCAACAAGCCCTTCCTCTTTTCTCTCTCATTTCCAGGTCAATGGAAGTCTGTGGAACATGGTCGATCTCAGCACATATCTTCATTGCTGCCTTACCCCCTCTTCCACGCATCAGTAGGCCAATGTGGTCACCAGCAAGCTTACATGCCTGCTCATGTGTTCCCTTTGAGTTTCAGTCTTAGTGGTGGTGGTGGTGGGGGTTGTCCTGAAGGGACTTTATTGCTAGCCTTGATGGCTCGCCGGCAAACAGCTTGCTTCCTCTTACAGTAGTAGCCGTCGGACTTCTTTTTGTTTTGAATGTTTCCTGCTGGTCTTTCTTTTAAGAAGTATCTTTTGTTGCTCTAGCTGTTCCAGGCTGGTCTACTTGTCCTTTCCAGTGGGAATGTCCCACTGGACCCACCTCAGAAGGTTCTGGATGGGACTCGGGAGTCCACCTAAAGTCCTATAGACTACAAAGGTTCTGCAAGAAGCCGATTTCACTGGGCAAGTTCTAGAACCCCGTTTAGGAATTCCAGTCAGTTATAGGCTGAAGATCTTTGGTTCATTTTCTTTCTTTCTGCTTGTTATTTTTGTAATGCCTGCTTTGGCCACGTTTTCTTAGAAACTTTACTCATTTGACTTGCAGCTGTTTGGTTGGTTGGTTTTTTAACCTTTTACTGTGAATGGAGTGAAGGTTTACAGAGTAGATCATCAACTTTACATTCAACAAATCATACACTTTGTTTCACCTCAGTTACAAGCTCCTCCATGGAGCGTCAACTTAATCCCATTTCCTCCTTGTGTTTCTTGTCCTCAGTTAAGTGCTGCAATTTTTATTTTAAATGATTAACCATTCTGTAATATGCATACCTCCCTAGTGTTGTTGTCCCTGACATCCCATATACCTATCCAGTGCTGAAAATTGAGTCATGGAGTAACCAAGGGCCATAATCTCTATCTCACCAATAGCCTGGTCTTTTTATGATTTTGAGTTTTGTTCCACATTTTCTCCCACTCTATTGAGGGCCCTCTAAGGAGCTCTGGTAGCATAGTGGTTATAAATCTGGCTGTGAACCGCAAGGTCAGCAGTTCGAAGCTACCAGCTGTTCCATGGGACAAAGATGAGGCTTTCTGTTCCCATAAAGATTTACAGCCTCGGAAACCCTGTGCATGGTTGCTGTGAGTCAGAACCAACTCCATGGCACGTCACCACCACCACCACCATTGAGGGCCCTCTAATGTGATGCCTTTCAGAGCAGTTTGTAGCGGTAGCCAGGCACCATCTAGTTCTTCTGGTCTCAGGGTCGTGGAGAGTGATGTTCACGTGGTTCATTACTCCACTGGACTAATTGTTTTCAAGTGTCTTCAGTTTTCATCATTCTTCTTTTCTCCATACAAGGAAAGACCAGTAGTGGCTCCTTAGAAGGAGACTCAAGAGCTTTGAAGATCTCAGTCACCACTCACCAAAGTAGGATGTAGTACATTGTCTTTGAGGATTATGCTATGCCAGTTGACCATGGTATACCCCGAGACTATGATCATGGGCCCCAGGCCCGGCTAAACAAGGAATTTTTTTGTTGTTGTTGTATCCTTAGTAACTAGCACAATGTCAAATAGGTATTCATTTGTTAAATGAATGAATGAATGTATTCTAGAAGGGAATCTTTATTCTTTCTGTTCTATCAATATGAGCACAGCCCTGTGAAAATGAATAGATTGCTTTAAGATTTCTATAAGAAAAAACTAAGGTCCACCAAGGACAAAGGATTCGCTCAAGATGACACAACTAATCCATATATCAGAGCCCAAACTCACATCCATGTCTATCTGTGCTTCTTCCACTTTCAGAAGAGAGATGAAAGAGGAAAATGAGCAAGGATGGAGCAGAGGAGAAGGTATTTAAGATGGAAAAGAAAGAGAGAAGACATCTAATCTCAGAGTTAGGCAAGCTTGTGAAATTAACTCAGCCAACCCACCGTTAACTTAAATTGGTGTGACATAGTCTATTTAAGCCCAAGAAAGACAGAGTGCAGCAAGAGAGCAACTCTTGGCCACCAGTTGGGAAGGAAACAGCCAGGCTATATTAGGACACTTACAAGCAAATGGCAAAAGGCACAGATACCCAGGGGAGGCTCAAAGTGAAGGAGCCCTGGAAAGGGGAAAAAGCCAAGTGCTCAGGCCATCCCCAGCCTGACTCTCTCTAAGACAGGACAGTTCTGGGGATTGGAGGGACATAGCCGGGGAGGAAGAGGAGGTCACTGACTGTAGCCATTTCCTGTGGAAGGAAGTATTCCTTCCATTCCCTTTGAACTGGACCCTCTCTTTATGGATATTCAGATTGATGGCTATGTAAACCCTGCTTCCCGCTGTCCTCAGAACAAGGTCCAAGATTCTGAGGGGCCTACAAGGGCTGCCATGATCTACTTCACCTTCAGTCGCTCCTCAGCCACACTGGTCTCCCCACCTCAGGGCCTTTGCCCATGCTCTACTCTTTGGCATACTGTTCTCCTCCTCATTGCTCTGTTGACACTTCAAGCTTTGGCTTCAAAGGAACACCCTTCAGGAAGATTTCTCACACTGCTGGGAACCACCACAGGTTATCCTGTCCCTAAGCTCTACTTGTTGGCACCTTCCCCAGTTGCAGTGCAACAATCATTTAGGCCATTGGTTCCCTGTCAGCATTCTTCGCTAGACTTCGGCTTCCCTGAGGACAGAGCTGTGTTGAGCTTATTCCCAGTGTGACCCCAACATCTTGCTTGGTTCCCAGGCCCAGCGAAGCCCGCAGTAAACAGCTAATGAATCTGTGTCTTCCCTTGCGTGACACCCACATTCTTCAAGGAACGCAAGGACCCACATCTCCCCTTCCCCTTCATGACTCAGCATACAGTTGGTGCTCATTTATGAATGGCAGTGGCTGCCAAGCGTGCTTGGGTCTAGATTCTAAACTCAAACCCTGGGAGGTATTGGGGTGCATATTAAACCCTGGTGAAGACCATTACCAAGGTAAACATAATCCTGGCCCTCAGATGGTTTAGTATATAATGACTTGGTTTTTAACCTCATTACTCACACTAACTAGTTCTCAAATATGTGTAAATTACATAAACCTGCTGTCTTAGTTATTTAGTACTGCACAAGTGAATGGCTTTAGCAAACAGAAATGCATTCTCTCACTGTTAGGGAGGCTACAAGTCTGACTTCAGAGCACCAGCTCTGGGGAAAGACCCTTGTCTCCTTTCAGCATCTAGGCCCAGCAGTCCTTGGAGATCTCCACATGTCTTTCTATCAATCATTCCCTGGATCTGGGAGCTTCAAGAGCAGAAACCCCAGGTCCAAAGTACACATTTCATTCCTGGCTCTTCTTTTTTGGTGGTAACAGGTACGTCTCTAGGAGCTCAGGTAGCATAGCAGTTAGGAGCCAGGCTGCTAGCCATTCTGCGCGAGAGAGGTGAGACTTTCTGTTTCCATAAAGATGTCTAGCCTTGGAAACTCTTATATATGGTGGGTCGCTGTGAGTCAGAATCGACTCCATGGCACACCACCACCCCAGGTACCTCCTTAGAGTCCTGATATAAACACTGACTGCTAACCTCAAGGTTGGAGGTTCAAACCCACCAGCTGTTCCTCAGACACCCTATGCAGGTTTGCTGAGTCAGAACTGACTCGATGGCACTTAGCCACAACAAATACCTCTTTCTTTGCTCACTTCTTTCTTCACCTTTGGAAGATAAAGGATGCTGCAGGCCATACTCCTGGGAAACTCCCTTACATTGGATCAGAGTTGTGATGGGTTTGAGGAGATTACAGCCCTCCTAAGTCCTCTTCTTGGTTTACCCCATCAGATTCCATCATGAGGACTCATCACAGACCTGCCAAACCTCAGAGGATCAGGACCCAGCCAAGCTGACACATAGTTTTGGTGGGGACACAGTTCAATCTGTGACACCCCCTAATTCTCGTGTTGTCCTTCTGTCAAATGGAGCTAATGATGCCCTGCTTCCTATGGTTGTTCATTCATTCCTTTGAATTCGACAAATATTTGTTGAGCGTTTGCTCTGGATCATGTGTTCATTGTGGCAGGTGCTAGAATGAAGCCGTGGATGAAATGGGCAGTCTGTTCATTTTCAAAGATACATATGAGGGGATTTCAAAATGTCTCTCCCTTTCTTGATTTTCTTGAGTAACCAACTTACAACCGATATTGATGACGTCAGATCAAAGCAGTCTGTGTTTCTAACATCAATCTGAATACGTTTGTCTAGACAAAGAGGCCTTTCCCTCTCAAGAGGCGAAGCTCCAGATGGATTATCATGGAAAGACAAGGAAAACTGTGTGCAGTCTGATGAGAGACATTCCCATAGAAAACCTAGGATGGGTCTGGTGAACAGGACACTGTACGTTTTGTTCTTCCTCGGAGAGAGGGTGGCTGTGGCCTGATCCACTGGAACCCCTGCCCTTGACCTGGTCTTTTGGAATTATCCCAGTGGGTTGGGTGCAGGTCATACATTGCCAACCTCAAGAAACCAAACTGGAGGCCTGTAGCCTGTGGAGGATTTCCCATGATGCACAGCATCATCATCTATTAGGACGGGGTCTCCAAAAATGTGTTCCGCAAAACTTGTATTAATAGATTTTATCATGAAAAAAAACCCCCCAAAACCAATAACAACAACAACAACAAAACAGTCCTGAGGTCAAGTCAGTTTAATAAAATCAAGGCTAAGTAAAATGAAAGATTTCCTGATTGTAGCACTTGTCACAACCTTTGAAGTGCTCACTAGTCACTAGTAGTACTAGTGACTACTAGAGGGAGATGGTCTTCAATCTAAGACCCACTTTTGCAGAACACCTGCTGAGATCCGTGTTCCAGGGAACCCTCTTTGGGAAGGTCCTGAAGGTTTGATAGCATTTTCAGAGCGGCTCAGTTTGGTGAGGTCAGAGGAGCAGCTATGGAGCAGGTACTGTTGGTTGTTGCTTACCCAACAGCAGTTCTCCACTTCTGCCCTGACAGAGCCCAGTCTGTCCCACTGTCCAGTCCTCCATCTGTCCGCAGATCCAGGGGTAAAACCTGAGTACTCTGGAAGTCACACTTTCTGATCTATCTCCCATGTCAATGACCAGGTTAGCTATAAGCACATGAGAAATTTGAAACGTAAGGGTGTACTAGTGGCTCTGTAGGGTAAGCACTAGACTGCTAAGCACAGTATCGGCCAGTTCAAGCTCACCAGCCACTCCACGGGAGAAAGAAGACGCTTTCTGCGCCCATAAAAGATTTGCTGGTGGTGGTAGTTAGTATCAGTTCTGACTCACAGCGACTCTGTATAGGGTTTCCAAGGAGCAGCTGGTGGGTTTGAGCCACCAGCCTTGTGGGTAGCAGTCCAGTGCTGCTCCTAGTGTCACACTGTTGTTGTTGTTGTTATGAAGTGCTGTCAAGTCGGTTCTGACCCATTACGACCCTGTATAGGGTTTCCAAGGAGAGACTGGTGAGCTTGAACTGCCAACCTTATGGTTCAAAGTGACTTTGTAGTCCAGCATATTAACCCACAGCGCCATACCACAGTGCCACACTAGGACTCGAATAAAACATTTACAACCTAGAAAACCCTACACAGAGTCACTATGAATTTGGAACTAACTCAGCAGCACTCAACAACAACAAAGGAAAGTCTGCTGGGAATTTGGGGGGTGGGCAGGAAAAAGTTATTTTATCTTTCTAAAGAGATACATGCAGAGAAGCGTTTTCTCTTCTCCTGGCTGTTGTGGCATCTGGAGGTGAGTCCTGTTGCTTGGCAGCCATCTGGGACCATGAGGGGAGCTCATTGAAAACAGAGTTGACATTCTGGGATGGTAGAGCAAACAGATGGGAGTAGTTGGCGCCTTGTTGATTCCGCTGAGCCTCTGAATTAACCAGTCCTGGAGCCAGCCACCTTATCTCTGGATGCTTGTTTATGTGAAATAATCAATCTCTTTATTGCTTAAGTTTGTGCTGTCCAATATGATAGTCACTAACCACATGTGGTTGTGTTATTATTAAGTACCGTCGAGTTGGTTCTAACTCATAGCGACCCTGTATAGCGTTGCCCAAAAGCGACTAGTACATTTGAACTGCCTACCTTGCAGTTCACTATGAGTCGGAACCGACTCCACGGTACTTAACAACAACCTTGCAGTTCAGTGCTTATCTTACAGCATCAGTTGTTGTTGTTAAGTACCGTGGAGTCGGTTCCGACTCATAGCGACCTTGCACAGGGTTTCTGAGGCTGTAAATATTTATGGGAGCAGAAAGCCTCATCTTTCTCCTGCGGAACAGCTGGTAGTTTTGAACTGCCAACCTTGAGGTTAGCAGCCCGATTCATAACCACTACGCTACCAGAGCTCCTTAAGTCCAGTGCTTATCCTGCTGCACCAGTTGTTGTTGTTGTTAAGTGCCATTGACAGCACCCGTCAGGGAGCACTAAATTTCAGACTCAATATAAAGTGAAATGTATCGTGAAACCTGTCGGTGCCAGGACTCAGGGACTTGCTCATGTATCCAAGTCTTGTGAGTTTTCAGTCTTCAGCAGGCTGCGTACAGTCGGTCTTACCACTCTTCTATCTTTGGTTGTAGTGGAAAATATTTTCATTTTCCTTGTCCACCTTACACAGGTTCTGACTTTCACAGGTCTTATTGTAAAACATTTCATATTGATTACATGCACAAATGATCAAATTTTAGCTACTGGGTTAAGTAAAATATACTATGAATTCAATTTCACCTCTTGCTTTTTATCTTTTCAATGTGGCTACTAGAAAATTTTTATTTACCTGTTGTGACTCACATTATATTTCTCTGAAATGGTAGTTTAATCGTTTTGAGCTAGGGTTTTCTGTTACCTGAAAACAAGATGATCCTAAACGGCTATGGGAGCATCCTTCTGACAGGCAAACTGAAACTAGGAACGCCAGCATCCTTGCTCCTAATCATACAACAAGTGTGGCAGTTGTTGGCAGCCACAGCCCAGTGTTCTAGCTGGTGTTTTCTCTTCTGCACCTCTGAGACTTTGAGAATAGCCCGCTGAGATAAAGTTTCAAAGTCCTCAGCGAAACCTCAGTTCTGAAGAGAGTTGCAGAAAGCAGAGCCATTTCAGAAACCCCAGGGAAGACATCCAGGAGATCCTGAGTTCACTTTGAGACAGAAGACACATGTGTTCCAGATCGGAGATGCTGCCTCCAAATCCAAAATGGATCTGAGAATACCACCCCATCTGTCAATGACAGCTTCCGGTTTCTAGGAAACTGTCTGGGGTCGTAAAGGCGGAATCCCTGGGGAACTGACCAGAGATGGAGAGAAAGGAATCAAGACTAGGTACTCTCCAGGGGTCCCCACTGCCCCCCTTAACCTGATGGCCCAGTTCCTTCATGACCTGGTCCCAGCTCTCCTTCCAACCTTATCTGTCCCATCCTCCAAAGTTCACTGCCACAGCTGTCTCCTTCAGGAAACCTCCCTTCCTTTCGCCTAGCCCTTCATTGCCTTAAGACATTTGTCATTTCTTCCCTTTTATGGCAGCTGTCTTGTTTGTAACTTGTCAGTTTTGTCTAACAGCCATCCCCAATCCTTGTCCAAATCCCCTCAATAGATTTTAGTACAAGATTTTGGAGCAGGAACCATAAGACTCATCAACAAGAAGTCTCTGACCATATCAGGTTCCCTGGTATAAACTTATAAAGTCTCCTATTTTCACTTCAAATTACTTAGCACTGTTGGTAATTAAATATCTACTGGTTGGATGCTGGTCTTCACTTCTAGAATGCATGCTCCGGAGGGCAGAAACCAAGTCAGACTCACACAGTGCAATAATTAGCATGTTGAAGACATTTAACCCAGTGAATGAAGGCAAACCAGCCTTGAACAATCCTCTCTGGCTACCTCTTCTCAGCAAAGCAGCCAAAGCAATGTCACTTAGTAGGGTTGCTGGGAGGATCACAAGGAGCATGTAGCAGATGCAAAAAGTGTGGACTCCATTCCATTGTCCGTTCAGGGGAAATGATTGTAAGGTGACCATCTGTGATGGGTAGAGTTTTTAATATGTCAATCTGAGTAGTGGTGAAAGCGTGTGGCTACTAACCAAATGATTGATGGTTTAAACCCACCAGTTGCTCCATGGGAGAAAGATGTGGCAGTCTGCTTCTGTAAAGATTTGCCATCTCAGGAACCCTGTGGGGCACTATGAATTGGAATCATCTTGAAGTATTGTTGTTGTTAAGTGCCGTTGAGTCGGTTCGGACCCATAGCGACCCTGTACAGGGTTTCCGAGGGTGTAAATCTTTACGGGAGTAGAAAGCCTCATCTTTCTCCCGCGGAGCGGCTGGTAGTTTCGAACCGTTGACCTTAAGGTTCGCAGCCCAATTCGTAACCACCACGCTATGTAGGACCCAGTTATATAACCAGACACTAACCTAGGAGTCCCGGTGTGATGCTGTGGGTTAATGCGCCAGACTGCAAAGCTGTTTGAACTGCAAGGTCAGCAGTTCAAGTTTACCAGCTGCTCCTCGGAAACCCTATACAGGGTTGCTATGGGTCGGCACTGACTCGACGGCACTTAACAACAACAACAACCTAGATATGCTGTTAAGGTATTTTGTAGGTGTCATTAGAGTCCTGGTGTGGTGCTGTGGATTAATGCACTGGACTGCAAAGTCGGTTTAAACCGCAAAGCCAGCAGTTCAAGCTCATCAGCCGCTCCTTGGAAACCCTATACAGGGTCACTGTGGGTGGGCACTGACTTGGCGGCACTTAACAACATTAACATGTACAATCAGTCAACTCTCAGTAAAGGAAATTACCCGTGAGAATGTGGGTAGCCCTCATTCCAATCAATTGGAGTTAAAACTGAAGTTTCCCAGAGAAGACAAAAGGCTGCTTTATGACTGAATTGTCTTCTGTCACTTTCCAGTCTGCTGGCCTGCCCTTCAGAACCTTCACTGGTACAACTGTGGCTAAACATGCTCAGCCACTAACTAAAGGGTTAAATGTTCGAGTCCACCCAGAGGCATCTCAGAAGGCCTAGTTAACCTACTTCCCACAAGTCAGCCATTGAAACCCCTATGAAGCACAGCTCTACTCTGACACACTTAGGGTCTTCAACAGTCAGGACTGATTTGACAGCAAACTCTCATATGACAAATTAATTTTGGATGAGCATTTAGATTGTACTCTGTCTTTCCTGCAATAGTCCCAAAGCCTTGCTCCCTGGCTTTCCTGCAAGGCGGGCATCAAAGGTCCTTCCCAGGGCCTCCAAATGCCGCTGCCCATCAAAGCTGCACCGTCTCTGGTTTCCCAGGGTCACTCAGAGACAACTCAGAGCAGAGGAGCTGGCAGCACTTACGAGCTGCCCCGGGACCAGGCTCTGGTTGCAGCAAGTGCTGACAGCCCTGGGAGAAAGCCCTGTCGCCAGGTCCTCTGTCAACTCAGCAACCCTAGGGCCACAGTTCTCCTGATGGCTTTGGAAAGCAAAAGTGATTTGATGTAGGGGAGGCACAAGGAACCCTGGGCCGAGGGTCTGGGTTTGGAAGGAGGTCACTGAGGCAGCCCTGTCTATGCCCACGCAACATGTCTGCTGGACATCTTTCATCCACGGTGTCCACCAAGTTCCCAACCTCCCTCCTGAAAGCCTTGTCCCATGTCGGTTAATGGCACAGTATCTTCTGAGGCCATCCTCATACCCATCCTTGTCATCTCCCTTTCTCTCATTCCCCCATTCAACATTTCTGAAAAATCGGTGCTTTACCTTCTAAATAAGGGCTCTGGGAGCATAGTCGTTATGAGCTGGACTGCTAACCTCAAGGTCTGCAGTTAGAAACTACCAGCTCTTCCACAGGAGAAAGATGAGGCTTTCTGCACCCGTAAAGATTCACAGCCTCTGAAATCCTATGCAGGGTCTCTATGAGATGGAACTGACTCCACGGCACACCAAACAGATCCAGATTTTGGTCACTTCACATCATCTCTGCAGCTACAAAATGGTGTTCAAACTGCATGGTGTCTCTTAAATGTAATGTGTTCGTGTGAGGAACTCATTCCTTGGTCTTCCTGCATCTGCTCTGCACTCCGCCCTCACCTCCACCAACACTCTCTTCTCAGCACAGCAGGCTACTGAAGCCCATTAAATAGAAGTCAAATCACGTCATTTTCATGTTCTTCATGTTTCTCAGAGTAAAAGCCTACTCCTTAGAGCAGCCCATATGGCCAGCCTGACCTGCCACCTCCCTGAGCTTTTTGGTAGTAACACTATTTAAATGATACTGTGTCAGTCCCTGTACATTTCATCAGGGCACATAACACCAGGTGGATATTAAATTTGATCACTTTCCTCCTTAAAATGTGATTGAGATGAGATGAAAGAGATAAGAGACACTCAGTATGTTAAGCGATCACTTGGTTAAGATAGTACCCATAAAGGATGATTTGGATTTCATTCAGCTTAAAAGTAATCAAAACATTGTGCAGGCTAAACATTGTGCCTGTGTACAGACCCCGCTCTATACGATCCACTTCAGTAAGTGCTTGAACTGTTGGATTGTAGGCAGAGATTGGATTGGGGGAGAGGAGAGAACAGGATGGCCTTCTGATTGGGGTAGGAAGCAACCCTGCCCCCTACATCCACCCTCAACCAGAACCTTCAGAAAATGCCACTCAACATTCTTCATAAGGGTGTGGCAGGCAAGGCTTGGCCCTAGGAACAGCTGCTGGGGCACAGAATTAGCAGGTCCTGGAAACAAGCAAGCTCCACAAATCCCCAGAGACTGGCCTTGGATAGAACAGGTCTATGGAGGCGTAGCCAGTTCAGACACAGGAACCACAGACAGCAAAGCAGCGGACAGGAAAGACAAATAACGCCTCCTTCCCTGTCTGGCTGAAGGTCCACTGTGTTCCCCTGGGCCGCCCAATAAAGCCAAAAAGACGCCCTGACCCCTCCTAGGCTAACTGTCATGCTGGTCCCTGGCTGTGAACAGGGCCATGAGATTTTCAAGATGAGGTTAAATTATGCTGATTGTACACTGGAAATGGAATCGTGCCTGGCACAGGTTCTGTGCGCACTGGCAGACCTCAGTGAATCAAAGTCTTAGTTTACTAACTGCTCCAAAGTCAGAAGTTCTTTTTTGTGTTGAAATAGTCTCCTAAAGACCGGGACAGCTGTGGTTCAGGTCATCCCGAATTAATCCATCCTTCAACGTGTGAAGGAAATGAAAGAAGAGGATTATGTATTGGGGCATTTTCTATGTACCAGGCATTATATTAACTGCTTTATAGGGAGTCTCCAACTTAAAGCATATTCAAGTTACGGCCAATCACACTTGTCAATGTTATCTTCAACAGTGTGTTTTCTTGTGAGGAAATTGCAGGAAAATGCATGCAGGGTTATGGAAAATATTGCTGAGTTAGACAAACACAGTCTAAGCATTTGATGAGAATAATATGATGGAAAAGATTGGTGGGGAGATTGTTCATACAGCAAGAACATGGAATTTATAACCTGATGTCACCAATGTGGAACAAGAAGAAGTAAAATGGACAGATTAGAACTTTACTGAACTTTGGAAAAAATGCTGAAGAAGAAAGAATGAGGAAGAGGAAGGAGAGAAGTTGTCAAACAATTTTTTCAGTGAAAGGATTAGTTGGAATTTTCCTAAAATAAATCAGGAGCTTCAGTTTCTTGAAAACATAGACCCAAATGCTGATGATGGCTTTCCCAAAGTAGATAGGCAGATTCGGGAAGCAGTGAGGTGTTTTCATGAAATATATGAGGGAAAGAAAAGCAATTGACCATTACAGACACCTCTCACTAATTTCCCAACTAGAAATGCCATCCCCATTCCCAGTATAATCCAAATAATAAAGAACCTTCCACGAGTGGAGTTCTTACCACAGCTAACAAAATACCAGTGTCACCCATGTCGTCTTCATGGTAAAAGCAAATGTTTATAATTTGTGTATTTTTAATATAGGTATATATTAACTGTATTAATTAAATATATCATTAAATGTATCTATCAAATATGTATATGATAAATATGTCCATGCATTAAAATATACAAATGTATGTGTATATTAAAATGTATATATAACATTAGAAATATACAAATGTATGTATATATTAAGATATATATATACATACAAATCTAGATAGAACTAACAACCAGAATGCTCCTTAGAAGCCAAGATGATCAGACTTCATCTCTCATACTTCAGACATATTATCTCCAGTTTCTGGAGAAGGACATCATGCTTGGTAAAGTGGAGGGACAGCAAAAAAAAGAGGAAGACCCCCAATGATATGGATTGGCACCGTAGCAGCAACAATGGGCTCAAGCATAACATTAATTATAAGGATGGCTCAGGACCCGGAAGTGTTTCATTCTGTTGTACATAGGGTTGCTATGGGTTGGAACTGACTCAATGGTACCTAACCACAACATTAAAATATACCTGTATATATGTATGCAATGTTTCCAATCCCCTAGGACTGGATTATAAACATACTGATAATAAAAGGCAATAAAGTATTTTTAATGCGGTATTTTACTTACATCAGAGCCAACTTAAAATAGAATTGTCGAAACGGAACATGATATGCCAGGTTTACGGAGCTAAGAAGTGGCACAGCTGGGATTTGAACCCAGGGCCTGTGGAAAAGCCCCTCCTGTCTCCCTTTAGTAATATCAGATTCTTTTAGAGCTTCTACACCTGATTTTAATAGCAATCAACAAACTTAAAAGGTATTCCTTTGAAATATTCAAAACTCACACCAAATAAAAACAAGCACACATACGCTAGAACTGTGTAATACAACAGACGTAAGATTCTTAAGGGACACTATAAAGTCTCAGTAAATGGCAGCTGTAGTTGTATTATTATCAGGGCCAGCTTCATGGCAGTCACATAGGGCTTCGCTCTCAGAAAGACCCCTGTTGGATTCATGCTTCTGTTGCCACCTTGAAATGCTTACTTTTTGTACAAGGGCCCCTGCATTTTCATCTTGCACTGGGTCCCACAACTGATGTAGGGCATCTCAACTAGTATGTATCGCTTCTTAATAAGTTCATCATTTATTAAAATACTTATTTATAATGTATATAATATAAAGACTATAGAGTATTTACTCAGTTACTGTTATCCAATTCCATCTCTGTCTCTTCCTAGGTAGAAAAACTTGACCAAACTTAATAAAATGATCTCAGTTTCTGCATCTATAAAACAGAAGTAATAAAAAGCCACTTCCCCGTGAGGTTCTTGGGCAGGTTTAAATAACATATGTGACATGTCAAGAGCAGTGGCTGACACATAGTAAGCACTCCAAAAGAGTTAACAATTATGATTAGCTTTATGATCTTGGGGGAAAGTCCACTCAGGGCCTGTGTTTTTCACTGGGCTTCTTGGTGAAGGGCTTATTAAATTAACTGGAATCCTGGGTTACTGTTGAGAATCTGATGAATATCAGAGGAAATGCTTCAGAAAAACACAGAGCACGTATATACATAGGAGCTTGCCTGCAGTTCCAGTCTGCTTCTGGAAAATTTTACAACCTTGGAAATCCAATGGGGCAGTTCTACTCTGTCCAATAGTGTTGCTATGACCAAAAATTGACCCAGCACCTGTATGTGGGTTTTGGAGGTCAAGGCAGGATCCCCCAGGTAGTGTAAATGGGAAAACACTCAGTTACCACCTGAAAAGTTGGTGGTTTGAATTCACCCAATGACAACGCAGAAGAAAGTCTTGGTAATCTCATTTGGAAAGGTTGTTAGGTGCCACTGAGTCAACTTAGACACATGGTAACCCTACATGGTAGTCGATAGAACAGACTCATAGGGTTCTCTTGGCTGCAGTCTTTATGGAAGCGGGTTGCCAGGTGTTTCTGCAGAGCCACTGGGTTTTGAACAGCCAAACTTTTGATTCTCCACTGAACGTTTGAAAAGCCTGTGGAAAGCAGTTCTATCTGAAGGACGTGGGGTCGCCGTGAGTTGGCGTTGACTCTAAAGTTTGTTTTTTTGCTTTGAGGTCAAGGCACCAGTCCTCCTGGGTGAAGAACCCCAGAAAGTAAAAGATCACTAAGGGCCTTGTGGTGTTGGAGTCTCTGAGTCTCTGGGGTGGACAGCCAGGCAGCCACGTAGTTCTGAACTCAGGGCCAAGCATGTTGGAGCTTTAAGTCAGCAGCTATTTTGAGCTTTGCTATATATGGCCAGAGAAGAATGTGGGCTATAGAAGGGGGAGGGGATGCCAAGAGGCCTACAACACGGTCTAGGAAGCTGAGCTTCAGTGCCTGCTCACCTACTTCTCCCCCCAGGAGACCTGGAGAGTTTAACCTCCCACCAAAGCAAGAGGCCAAGAGGCCCAAACCCCACTGCCATCC
Source organism: Chrysochloris asiatica (assembly GCF_000296735.1). Classification (NCBI taxonomy): domain Eukaryota; kingdom Metazoa; phylum Chordata; class Mammalia; order Afrosoricida; family Chrysochloridae; genus Chrysochloris; species Chrysochloris asiatica. The sequence goes on along the minus strand of NW_006408541.1, from coordinate 19,948,593 downwards.
AGTCTGACTCCTGCAATCTGCCCCTCAGGCCTACCCAAGGCCATAACCTTTACGGAAACAGGTTGCCACATCTTTCTCCTGCGGAGTGGAGTGGCTGGTGGGGTGGAAGCAGTTTGAACCATGAACATTTCGGTTAGCAAATGAGTGCTTAACCATTGCACCACCAGGGCTCTCAGAGTGGAGGGAAGGGAGGGGCTTATAGAGGGAGGGATGGCAGGGGCTTCAGCGAAGGTGCCAGGGCAGGCACTTGACAACAGTGGTTTTCAAACTCTTTTAACCATGGTTCTCAGTAAGAAGTACCTTTCACATCATCATATACACATGCAAGGAAGCTTCAAAAATTCACAGGAAAATGGAATGAAAAGATAATGGAATTGTTCCATGGATTTTGGAAGCCCCTTCTTATTTTATATTATTCTCTGTGAAACTCTCTGATATTTTCTATTTAAAAGACTCAGGTCATGCCCATGACCCACTGACTTGATTTCACCACCTATGTGTGGGCCAGCACCTACAGTTTGGAATGCTCAATGTTTTCCTTGGTTCATAGCAGCCAGGTAAGGTGTTGTGGGGGTGGGGGTGGGGGGGAAAGGATGATTTGTGATTGCTGCTTTGATCAATACTTCTCAAGATTGGGATAAATTACACCTTTCAGCTTTATTTCTCCACTAGAGGGCAAGTTTAGGACCTCTTGGCTTTTGTGTATTCTATTCTCTCTTCCTGGTGTGGCACTGTGGGCTAATGTGTTGGACTACAAGGACGGTTTGAACCACAGGGTCGGTGGTTCAAGCTTACCAGCTGCTCCTTAGAAACCCTATTCAGGGTTGCTATGGATCAGAACCGACTCAATGATACTTAGCAACAATAATTCTCTCTCCCTGGAGCACTTGGCCTTCACCTTCTTACCTGGTACACATGAAAATCCAACCAAACACACTGCCATCGAGTCAGTTCTGACTCATAGCAGCTCTGTCTAGGGTTTCTCAGGTTGTAAATCTCTATGAGAGTCGATGGCCTTATCTTTCTACCAGGTAGCGGCTGGTGGGTTTGAGTCGCCAACCTTGCGGTTAGCAGCCCAAGGCTTAATTCACTGTGCCATCAGTCCTCCTTATGCACATGTTGTTGTTGTTAAGTGCCATCGACTCAGTTCCAACCCATAGTGACCCTGTAAAAGGTTTCTGAGGAGCAGCTGGTGAGCTTGAACCACCGACCTTGCAGTTCAAACCGACTTTGTAATCTAGTGCATTAACCCACAGAACCACACCAGGACTCCTAGGCACATATTAAGGGCTTCAAAATGTTCATGGACAAATTCCATTATCTTTTCATTCCATTTTTTCCACAGACTTTCTGAAGTCCCCTCATACTTAAGGGCTGAGCGTCTCACTTACTCTAGGAAGCTTTCCGGAATGGCCAAGTCCTGATGAGCTGCCCACCTCTTGTTCCCTTGTCCCTGGACTTCCCTTACCTAGCACCTGCATACACAACAATCAAACCAAACCCTGTGCTGCTGTTGATTCCAGCTCAAAACTACCCTATGGGAGTGGCACAGTAGGATCAGCTCTGGACTGCGAACCCCAAGGTCAGCAATTCAAACCCACCAGCCATTCTTCAGAAACTCTATACAGGGTCGCTATGAGTCAGAACCGACTCGATGGCACTTAACATCAACAATCTTTCCAAAATATGCACTGGACTGAGAAACACAAGGGAGAAAGAAAGATGAGGCTTTCTGATCCCACAAAGACGTAAAGCTTTGGAAAGCCCATACAGTGTCCGTATGAGTTGGAACCGACTCCACTGCACATAACAACAGCAATGATCCTTATGGAAGCAGACTGCCTCATCTTTCTTCTTTGGAGCATCTAGTGAGTTTGAACCACTGATCTTTTGGTGAGCAGATGAGCACTTAACCACTGTGTCCCCATGGCTTCTGAGCATCTGCTCACTGTCGTATAATTTCTGGTTAAACTCTCTGCGAAAGCAGGCATTTTCTACCCCATTCATTTCTCCACTTCTTGGAGTACTGCAGTTTGGGCTTTATAATAGTTACTAAGTAAATATCTTGAGTAAATTAATAATAGCTAACAGTCCTGGTGTGGTGCTGTGGGTTAATGCGCCAGACTGCAAAGCCGTTTGAACTGCAAGGGCGGGGGTTCAAGCTCACCAGCTGCTCCTTGGAAACTCTATACAGGGTCGCTATGGGTCGGAATTGACTCGACGGCACTTCACAACAACAAGAGCAACAACTGGAGTTCTGGTGTGGTGCTGTATGATTAGCATTCGACTGCTTGCCACAAGGTCAGCAGTTCAAACCCACTAGCCATTCTTTGGAAACCCTATGCAGTTCAGAGGATAACTCAATAACTTTAGGAGAGTTTAATTCCATTTTAATGGATGAGGAATCTAAGGCTCAAAAAGATTAAATAATTTGTATGCAGAGTTGCTTGGTGAATAAGTAGTTGTTATTAAGTGCCATCAAGTCAGTTCTGACTCATAGCAACCCTGTATAGGGTTTCCAAGGAGTGTCTGGTGGCTTTGAACCACTAACTTTGTAGTTAGAAGTCCAGTGCTTATTGTAGAGCACCGCACCAGGACTCTGAGTAAGTAGTAGGGCCAAGGTAGTAATCCAGGGTGGCCTGACTCCCAACCTTCCTAATCATAGATTCCTACTGCTCCACATTCCCCTCATGCTACCCAGGATGGGGCAAAGGGCAAGTCCTTAGCAAACCCTCGGGAGGCCGTTGACAGGATGATTAAATAGATTTTCCGAAGCAGTGGTGCATCTAATTTTGGAGAGTGGTACCTCGTGTGTGGCCAGGGAGAGAAGACCTGTGAGGCGTCCAGGCTCACTGGTTATGGGGCCATCTTATTCCGAAGAAGGATCTGGGTTCCTGAGAAACCAGCCTGAAAGGCTCCTGACACACCTAGGAAAGAGCTCTGGGCGCTCCCTGCAAAGCCCACATCATCTGACCCAACCTAATTCCCTAGATATTCCCCTCACTCATTCTGTCTCTAAGGAGCTCTGGTAGTGTAGTGGTTATGAGTTGGGCTGCCAACCGCTAGGTCAGCAGTTCGAAACTACCAGTGGTTCCGTGGGAGAAAGATGAGGCATTCTGCTCCCATAAAGATTTACAGCCTCGGAAACCCTGTGCAGGGTCACTATGGGTCAGAACCGACTCCACGGTATTTAACCCAGGATTCTTGCTGTTCCGAAAGCATGCCTACCATGGATTGAATGATGTCCTCTACAAAGTATGCATCAATTTGGTTAGGTTAAGATTCTCAATACTGTCTGGTTGGTTGTCTTCCATTGGTGATCCTATGTCATTATCCTTCATGTTGTGCCGTGCTATCAATCCTGATCTCTATGTATTAATGAAGGAGCCCTGATGTTGCACGGGGTTAGTAGTTGGACTGCTAACTGAAAGGTCAATGGTTCGAACCCACCAGCTGCTCTGTGGGATAAAGATGAGACAGTCTGCTTCTATAAAGATAAGCATCTTCTATAAAGCCTCAGAAACCCAAAGAAGAAGTTCTACTCTACCCCTTAAGTCAGAATTAACTTGATTACAAGGGAATTGTTTGTTGTTGTTGTTGTTGTTTTCTTGTATGTGTTAATGAGACAGGATTGGGTTCTGTTAATGAGGTAGGATTAGAGTGGGATATAACACCCTTACTCAGATCACAACCCTGATCCATATATGGGGCATTTCCCTGGAGTGTGGCCAACATCACCTTTTATCTTAGAGACCAAAGGAGAGAGAAGCCAAAGACCCAGACACTATGACTCCCAAGAAGGACCCCAACAGAGATCAAGGAAGGAGGGAAGGGACGACACCAGCACCATCAAGAAAGAGGAGCCAGGAGCGGAGCATGTCCTTGGAGCTGAGGTCCCTACACTAAGAACCTCCTAGACCCAGAAGATGGATGCCAAGACACATGCAGATCTCCAAAGAATGCCAGGTCCAGTGATGTTGAACAGAGATAAGGATCTTCCCCCAGAGCCAACAGAGAGAGATGGCCTCCCCCTAGAGCTGGGGTCCTGAATTCAGACTTCCAGCCTCCTACAGTGTGAGAGAATACATTTCTGTTTGTCAAAGCAGCCACTCATGGTGTTTCTGTTACAACAACACTGGAGAAGCGAGACCACAGCAAACCCAGTCATGCCTCAAGTCATTACAACCGCTTCTTCCTCTGCCTGGAAGCCCCTTCTCTCTGTTCCTCTTCATCCTGCTTCTCAGATCACCCTGCCTTAGAACACCACCCTTCCCTCTCTGCTGTTTGTTACCTAACAGCTTTTGTGGCACGCATATGTGTTTGTTTTCCTATTTGTTCCTGGCTTCCCCGCTCCACAGGAAGCTTCTTGAGAACCTTGTCTTGTTCTTGCCCTGGTAAAGTGACGGACACAGAGTGGGTACCCAGCAAATACTGGTTGCATCGATAAGTGGATAGGTTTTATCCCTTTTAGACACATTGGGAAGTCAGCTCACTTGACCCAGACACTGTGACTCCCAAGAAGGCCCCCAACATAGAGATCAAGGAAGGAGGGAAGGAGCGAACAATCCACTATGTTCCACTTTGCATCAATAGCTAAGACTCAAGGATGATTTGTTTCATAGCCAGGAAACCAAAGCTTGCTCTCTGCCGGGTCTCCACTGCCGGGAGCAACTCCTGACACACATATCCAGTAACTGGAAGTGCACTAAATTGAAAAGGTTCAGAGGAGCCCTGGTGGCACAAGGGTAAGTGTTTGGCTGCTAACAGGCATCAGCGGTTCGAACCCACCAGGTGCTCCGTGGGGAAAGATATGGCAGTCTGCTTTCATAAAGACTGCTCTTTGCCATCCAGCTGAGTTCTCCTCTATTCTATAGGGTTGCTGTGAGTTTGGAATTGACTTAGCAACAATGAGCGTTTTGAAGAAGATCAGCAAACAGCTTAAGGTTACTGCGTAGGGAGTGGAGGAACCCAAATTCATCCTCAGTGCTATCCTAGCCACACAGCGTTTTCATACTTCACCATGCAGCCACCACAGGCACCCATGAAAACGCTAGGGACACAACCCTGTTAGTATCCACACACATTTGAGGGTCGACCTTTTACCCATGACACATGACCATCCTGCACCTGAGGCTGCTTTTAATAAGGCCATGGCCTCAGCTTGTGCAAACCTTCCACTCTGAGCTTCACCCAGCCTGCTCCCCCAACTGTCTACTTCCTATCTTCTACCATAAAAAGTGGGGGATAGTGACAAACATCATATACTACAAATGCCTTTGGATGCCAACTGTCTTTTTTTTTTATTATTATTAATATTAACTCTAGTTTTCTCTGTGGCAGTTTCTCTTTCCAATGTGGTACAATAGGAAGACTTCCTAGAATCTTCTGAGCCAGAAGGGACCTTAGTGACCATTAAAAGCATACAGCAAATTTTTTCTGTGAGGGGCCAGATAACAAATATTTTCGGCTTGTGGGCCAAGGGACAAAATCAAGGATATTATGTAGATTTTTTTCATGTGTAATAAAATATGGTTCATCTTTTGATTTCTTTTTTCAATCATTTGTAAAAATGTAAAAAGCACTCTTCGCTCACAGATTGTAAAAAGCAAGTGGCTGGCTAGATGTGGTTTGGGATCCACAATTTACTAGTCACAATCCTAAAGCCCAAGTCCTGGGGCGATGCTGTAGGATAATGCACTGGAACTCAAGGTCAGTTTGAACTGCAAGGTCAGTGGTTCAAACTCACCAGCTGCTCCTTGAAAAAAAACTACACAGGCTCATCACTATGAGTCAGAACCAACTAAACAGCACTTAACAACAATCTTAAAGCCATGTTTTCTTAAACTCGGACATGCTTAAAAATCGCCTGTCAAGCTTGTTAAAGCATTCCTGGGCCCACTTTCCTGGTCTAGTAGGTCTGGGGTGGAACCATGAACTTGTATATCTGACAGGTGGACAGTTGTTGCCAGTGCTGCCTGACCATCAAACCCAATTGAGTCATGAAGCTAGTCCAAGCTTTCCCATCTATGGATGGGGAAACGGAGGCCCAGGGAAGTGATGTGTCCCGAGGTATAGCCTGGACCAGGTAATGAGATCCGCTTTGTCACAGAGCTGGCGTAGCAAAGTGCCTATTTCCTTTCCAGTCATTGTACACACTCCTCTCTTGGCCTAGACTAGCTCCTGCTCTCACGCTCACAAATGCAATTTCCCACCAAGATCCAGCTTGGATGTCACCTCCTCTAAAGCATCCCTTGGCCTCCTCCAATCCATCCGCTCCTTCCCCAGGTACCCCAGCAGTGCATGTAGTTGTGTATAACCATCTGTATATGTGCCCATCTGGAAAGCTAGGGAACGATCTTACTCCTTTTTATAGCTAACCCTCATCTTTCTCCCACGGAGCAGCTGGTGGGTTTGAACCACTGATCTTTCTAGTTAGTAATTGAACAGTTTAACCAGTGTACCACCAGGACTAATCACCCTTTGGCCAATAGGAGATGCCTCATTCACACAAACTGAATGAAAAGGAAGAAAAGGGAGAAGAAAGGAGGCAAGGAAAGGGGGTTGGTGAATGGATGAATGAACACTCTTAGCTATATATTAGTTGAAAATAATTTTCATGGCTAAATTGAGATTCAATCCCAATTCTGCTAGTGTACAAACTAGAGACTATCCCACAGTATTTATATGTCCAGGCTATAAACAGTAACACTTACGTTGTGTTGTGTAATCTAGGCCAGACTTAGTGCTGAACCTCCTGCCGTCCCCTCAATAACAAGAAAATAGGTGCTTAGAGAGACAGTAGTGAGCCCACCAGCTTCTAGGCCACCCTGCCTCTCCTCTTCCTGCCCTCCACCAGGGCCCTCAGCCTTCCGTCCACCCCAGCGGGGCCCAGGCGGGCTCACCTCCATCAGCATAGGTCTCCGTGCCATAGCCATCCTGCAGGCCGTTGCTCCAGGTACCCTCATACTTGGCACCGCTGCTGGTGCTCTGCCGAGTGCCGTAGCGCCCCTTGAAGCCGTGTGTCCATTCGCCCTTGTAGATCCAGCGCCCCTTGGTCTCTATGCCCAGCCCGTGCCGCTTGCCCTGGCTCCAGTACCCCTCGAAGGTGTTCCCACTGGGCCAGGTGTAGACGCCTGCCACCTCAAACCCAAAGTTCCAGGAGCCTGAGTACTCGCCCTGGCCCTTAGGGCCTGTGCACAGTCCATGCCCGTGGGCTTTGCCCGCCTCCCAGCCTCCACAGTACGCCCCGCCATCATCAAAGTCAAAGCGGCCCCCACTCATCTCATCGTAGCCCCCCACCACTTCCCGGTTCTCCAGCTTGAGTTAGGAGGGCAGCTGGAGTTGGGCCCCCAGACTCACCACCACGGCTCAGAAGAGGGATAGCGAGCAGCCACCAGAGGCTGAGAGCGCCCAGGGGCCAAGTCAGCACTGGGCCGGCTGGTCAGTGCCATGCCTGGGAGGCCCCCAAGGAGCCAGAGGCAGGCGGCCAGTGGGAAGGAAACAGGAAGAACAGAGTCAAAGTCCCCCAAGCCTCCCAAGTTTGGCTTCCATGGAGTCAAAAGGGAAAAACGGTGTGATCCCTTTAAGAAGCACAGTAAAAGGGGAGAGGTGAGGGGCCCCCAGTCCGCTTCAAAGAGAGGGAATCCCCTTCGGTGACAGCCCCCAGCCTGAGGCTGAATTCCCGGCTGCTGGCCCCCTTCTCCTCCACCCAGTGGGCGTGTGGGGCTGTCGGTCTCCCAGGCGCTGCCCCGCCCCTTCTCCAATCCTGCCCTCCTCCTCAGACGGAAAGGTCAGTGTTGCCCTAACAAGGCCATCGGATTTCAGAAGCTGCTCCCAAAATAACCCCCCTGGCCTGGCCAGCCTCCTTTAGAGCGGGAGGGGGGCGTTTCAAATTGGCCTGGCTTTCAGGCCCAGGGAGTGGTTGAGGGATGAGGAAGGGAAGCTGAGAGCTAAGTGTGGGTAGCCTGGCAGCGAGGTATCTACACTTCCCTAGAGTAGGGGCTCCCTTCCACCCCGGAGTCCCCTGAGTCTAAGGGAGGGAGAAGCAGTGAGGAGGAAGACAAGCAGAACACTCAGTCCTGGAACACTTCAAACCCCCCTGATGGTGGAAGTGGGCAGCTCCCAGCCCACCACTCACCTTTCACAACTGGACCCGGGGGCTACAGCACCCCGCCAAGCCCAAGAAGGAATCCAGTGACCTAGAGAAAGGAATGGGGACCTCTGAATGCTGAGGAGGCAACCCGGAAAGAGGGGAGGCAAGGTACACAGTCCAAAAGCCTGCACCTCTGAGGCCAGCCCCAAATCCCGGCTCTGGGGTTCCTGGTTAGAACCTAATGTAAACCTCACCATCTGCTCCCCTTCTGTCTCCCCCAAAGGGTAAATACCTCCTCTGAAGGGAAGCAAGTTATCCTTGGAAGGAGGTCATCTCAGAACAAGGATCATGATCTCCACCCCCACCCCAGCTCTAGTGTCCTGTGAATTGTGGGTTGGCTTCAGGAAGCTCTGGGGGCAAAGGGCCTGGGTGGATTCCCAGCACCCAGGTTCCCACTAACTCCAGCAAAAGGGACAAATAAATCTCTGTGACAGGAAGCTGTGGCCAAAACTAATGGCTGGAAATCCCAACTTTACCCAGGTTGACAGGAGGAGAGGGTAATTCTGGGAAAGGTAAGTGCCACCAAGAAAAAGGAGCTGTTTGGGTGGGGGCGTGGGGGATAGTGAGACTACAGGGAGAGAAATCACCAAAAAATGTAAGCCCAGAAGGCACTAGAAAACAATAGACTATTCTCTGACTTCACCTTACTGGTCAGACTCCAAATCTCATGTTGATTTAGCCAAAAAGTTTTTCTTGTTTCGAAAACAGGTAGAAAATGCCCTCTCCCTTCATCCCAGTTGATCACTAGTTCTTATGACTTAGTTCCTTCTCTCTCCCTGAAAGAGCCCCTTCTGTTTCTACTTTTCATCACCAGCTAGGAATACTGAGACCTTCAAGCTTATTATTATCAGGAACCGGAGCAGATGAAAACAGTATTTTACTATGTAGGTAGTTTGATTTGCCACCTGACCAAGCTGATGGGCAGCCTGTTTGTACAATCTGTCTCCAGAACTGTGCTTTTCCTCTCTCTTAGATGGAGACAAAAACTGAAGCTGTTAGTGATTTCAGCAATGTACATGAAGCAGCAGTCAAGAAATCAAATGGCATATTGCACTAGATGAATCTCCAGAAGACCTCCTCTTTAATCTTTTAAAAAGCAAAGATGACTTTGATGCCTAAGGCACATCTGATCCAAACCAAGATCTTTTTAAGGGCCTCATATGCATGTGAAGACTGGACGATGAAAAAGGCAGGCAGAAGAAAATTTGATGCAGTCAAAGTGTGGTGTTGGTGAAGAATACTGACTGTACTGTGGGCTGCCAGAACAAACAAATCAGTCTTAGAAGAAATAAATCCAGAATGCTCCTTCGAAGTGAGGATAGCAAGACTTTGGTTTACTTTCTTCGGACACACTATAAGGAAAGACCAACTCCTAGAAGCCATTGTGTTTGCTGGAGTCCCTCCATAAAATGAACTGTCACGGTACCACAACAAAGGATTCAAATGCACCAGTAATGACGACAGCACAGGATGGGACAACGTTTTGTTCTGTTATACACAAGGCCGCCCTGAGTTGGGGCTGACTTAACAGCAGCAAATAACTCCTCTAGGTCTTCATTGAATTATGAGTTTCCTTTCCACTCCGCAGCCAGGAAAGAGGGAATTGCATCTCAAACTGGAAGCTAGATGGTTTGGGGTTGCCTGAGTTCAAAGGAGCCCTCGTGGCACTATGGGTTAAGTGTTGGGTTGCTAACCACAAGGTCCATGGTTCAAACTCACCTACCAGTTGCTCCTCTGGAGAAAGATGAGGCTGTCTGCTTCTATAAAGATTTCCAGATTTGGAAAGCTTAGAGAGAGTCACTATGAGTCAGAATCAATTGGTGGTACAGGGTTTGGCGTGGGTTTTGAGTTCAAAACCCATTGTAGTTAAATGCTGGGCAAGTCACCATGATCCTGTTCTAAGGCTGCATAGCTGCTGTGTCCCATAGCAACCTGTCCTGCCTGCAGAAATCTAGCCATTTTCAACCACAGAAGCTCCTATGTTGGTTCCCTACCAGTACAGGTACGTTAGAATCATCCACGTTGTCAACTGACATCAAGTGGGTTCCAACTCATAGTGTCCCTGTATAGGGTTTCTGAGTGGTTGGTGGGTCTGAGCCGACCTTGCAGTTAGCAGTCCAGTGTTGATCCTACAGCTTCACAGTAGGACCCCATAGTGTGCACATAGTTTGAGTTAGATATGTGTTCAAATCCTGATTCTGCCTCTCATGAGTTGTGTGACCGTGGATTAACATTACTTTCTACAAAGTACAGTTTCTTCACCTGTAAAAATGGGAGGCAGAAGAATGCCTCCCTCAAAGCAGGGCTCAACACCCTGCCGAGAATTTGCATTTCTACCCCAGATATACTGAATCAGAATCTACATTTTAATAAGAATCTATATTTAACAAGGAGCTCTGGTAGCGTAGTGGTTACGAATCAGGCTGTGAACCGCGAAGTCAGCAGTTAGAAACTACCAGCTGTTCTGCGGGAGAAAGATGAGGCTTTCTGCTCCCGTAAACATTTATAGCCTCGGAAACCCTGTACAGGGTCGCTATGGGTCAGAACCGGCTCCATGGCACATAACCACCACTATCACATTTAACAAGGTCAGTGGTTCAAACCCACCAGCTGTTCCTCAGAAACCCTATATAGGGTAGCTATGAATTGAAACCCTGTACAGGAAGGCACTTAACGTGTTGTTGGGAAGTGCTGTCGAATTGGTTCCAACCCATAGTGACCCTGTATAGGGTTTCTGAGGAGCAGCTGGTGAGCTTGAACTACCAATCTTGTGATTCAAAGAGACTGCAGTCCAGCACATTAACCCACAGAGCCACATCAGGACTTAGATCTTAAGTATGTGTAAGAATCATCAGGGGATCGATCCTGTTAAAATATAGAATCTGATTCAGTCAATCTGGGATGGAAATGCAAATTCTCAACAAGGGGTCCAACAGAAATTAACTAATTGAAAACCCTGCCTCAAAGGATTATAGTATTAAGAATAATGCTACCTATTAGGGCTCTGGTAGGCACTGTAGGATCAGAACTGGACTGCAACCCACAAGGTCAGCAGTTCAAACCCCACCAGCTGCTCTTTAGAAACCCTATACAGGGTAGCTATGAATTGAAACCAACTCGATGGCACTTAACAAGGGCTGGGAACATGGTGGTTCTGTAGGATAAGCACAGGACTGTGAATCACAAGGTAGGTGGTTCAAGTCCACTTACTGAGGTTTCCCGCTTCTTCCAAGATTTACAGCCTTGGAAACCCCATACAGAGTCACTATGAGTTGGGACTCAAGAGCACTTACCAACCACCGCCTTATAGGCCTGGGTGAGGACAACATGAGAATACTGGAGAAAAGGCACAAGATACAATAAATACCTACCAAATGTTAGCTGGAGTGCTGGTGTGGCGCTGTGGGTTAATGCGCTGGACTGCAAAGTTGGCTTGAACAGCAAAGTCTGCCGCTCAACCTTACTAGCTGCTCCTTGAAAACCCTATACAGGATTGCTGTGGGTCAGGACTAGGCAGCACTTAATAACAGTAAGCTATTATTATTCACACAATAAGCTGCTTTTAAGCTTAATAAACCGTTACCAAAGAAGGTAAAAGGAACAGCATGGAGACTAGTACTTTGGCACTGAGATCTCTTATCTCTCCCCAGTTCACGTTAACTATTAATTACCTCTTGGTTTCTACTCTCTTCTTTCAACTGCTAAATTACTGATAAAGGGCCTCTTAGATGTCAAAATTTGGTCAGATTACCAGGGGTCATGGAAAAACTGATTCCATCACTTTTTAGAACCTACTTTTCCCCAGTGTTACGAATCAAGCTGCTAACCTCAGAGTCAGCAGTTCAAAACTACCAGCTGTTCCACTGGAGAAAGATGAGGCTTTCTGCTCCAGTAAAGACTTACAGGCTTGGAAACCCCATGCACATTACCCCTACCAAATCTCCCCAGTTGTTTGTTTTAGGAAACAAGAAAGGATAAAGGGAGAAGGGAGACCTCTTGTGGCCAATTGTGTGTGACAACAGATTTTCCTTAGGAAAGCAAACTTGAGACTAAACTGAATTTGTTCCATGGAATCTGTTCTGACTCATAGCAATCCTGTATAGGATTTCCATGCAATGGCCGGTGGGTTTGAACTGGCAACGTTTTTGGTTGGCAGTCCAGTGCTTATCCTTAAAATGAAATTTAAACTGTTCTCTCTCATTTCTAGGTCTTTACTTACTCCATGGACTTCTAGTGTGGTGCTATAGAATAAGCACGGGACTGTGAACCACAAGGTTGGCAGTTCAAACCCATCAGCTGCTCCTCGAAAACCCTATACAGGATTGCTAGGAGTCGGAACCAACTCAATGATCTTAACAACACTTACTTCACACTTGTGCCTTCTGGCTGCTTCCTGGAGCAAGAGAGGGAGGGATGAAAAATCCAGGCGAGAGAACTGCACACAGAACTCGACCTGAACTCTTCTCATCTATTGAAAACTCAGCTGAGGAAGCTCCCCTCCCCATGAAGTCTTCCCAGACAGTAGTTTCCTGGTCAGGTTAAGTCCCCTTCCCATGTGTTTCCTGACCTTGATCAATGCATGTCATTTTAATAAAAGAACTAACTGTCTTCCCCTGACCCATGAGCTGTTTGAAGAAAAAGAGAAAAGACCAGCATAAACAGCTCTGGTAGCGTAGTGGTTACGAATCGGGCTGCAAACCTTAAGGTCAGCGGTTCGAAACTACCAGCTGCTCCGCGGGAGAAAGATGAGGCTTTCTACTCCCGTAAAGATTTACACCCTCGGAAACCCTGTACAGGGTCGCTATGGGTCGGACCCGACTCGACGGCACTTAACAACAACAACAATGTGCCCAGCACCCCAGTTGGTACATTTTTGCATGAGGGGGCTTCCAAAAATTCATGGAAAAATGGAACTCAAAGATAATGGAATTTTTTCATGAACTTTTAGCCCCGTCATGCACCCAATGCCTACCCATAGTGGGTGTGTCTCATCTTTCTCTCTCAACAGCATTGGCAGATGATCACCCCCATCTTGAAATGCCTTTTCACTTGTGAAGATCCCTCATTGGAGTAGAAGCTAGTTAGTTCCTCCTCATTCCCCTGACCTCTAGACCTTGGGAATGCCCATCGACTTGGTCCTCTGACCATTTACTTCCTTGTTATTGTTAAGTGGCCTCAAGTTGGTTTATAGGGACCCTGAATAGGGTTTCCTATGAGCGGCTGGTAAGTTTGAACCGCTGACCTTGTGGTTCACACTGACCTTGAGGTCGTGTGCTTATCCTATGGCGCCACACCAGGACTCCACTTACGTCCTAGGCATGGTTTTAAGTAACATATAGTGATGGCTCCCAAATTTGTTATCTCCAGCTCATAACTCTTTTCAATCTCATCATGTCTCCAACTACATACTTAACATCTCTATATTAACATCTCAAATGTAACAAGAACAAAACCAAACTCTGGATTTCTCCTCTGAGATCTGGTCCTTTTCAACAAAACAAACGGTGCCTACACATCTGGACCTCAGCAGATGGGATACACAGGAATAATATCAAGTGTATCTGTGGATAGAGACAATGAAGTTCAGTATCATCAGGTAGGGCATGGCCAGGGCCAACTGCAGAACAAGCCACTGCTCATGTGCAAGTTCAGTAGAAACTGAAGAAAATGGAACCAAGTCAAACAAAAGCCAAATACCACTTTGAGTATATTCCACTTGGATTTGGAAAAGTTTCAAGAGATTTGACAAATTGAATGCTAATGTCCAGACAAGATGTGGTATGGTATCAAGGACATCATATATAAGGAAAGCAAAAGATTAAAGGATGAAAAGACCAAAAGAGATGTCAGAAGAGACTCTGAATTTGATTCTTGAACGTGTTAAGAGCTGTTGAGTTGGTTCCAACCCATAGCGACGCTGTATAGGGCTTCTGAGGAGCTGGTGAGCGCGAACAGCTAATCTTGTGGTTCAAATTGACTTTGCAGTCCAGCACATTAACCCACAGCGCCACATAAAGTGAATGGAAAAAATGATGCAGTAAAAGAATGGAAGATTTCAAACGGCAGCATCAGAAAACAAAGCAAAGTATTATAATTAAATGCGTAAAGACCTGGCATTGGGAAGAACACACTCAGTATTTTTCAAGTTGAGAGAACTAAAGAAAAAAAACCTCAAGCCTCGAATTATAATACTGAAGGATTCTATGAGCAAAATATTGAACGATGCAAGATGCATCAAACAAAGGTGAAAGGAATAGACTTACTGTACCAAAAGGAATTGGTCAATGTGCAGCCATTTCAGGAGGTAGTATGTGATCAAGAATTAATGGTATTGAACAAACAAGTGCAAGTTGTACTGAAGGCACTGGAAAAAATAGGACTCCAGGAATTGACAGAATACCAATCGAGATATTCCAACAAGCAGATGCAATTGTAAGCACTCATCTATGCCAAGAAATTTGGAGGACAGCTACCTGGCTGGTCAACTGCAAGAGATCCATATTTATGCCCATTCCAAACACAGGTGACCCAACAGATTGCAGAAATTATCAAATGGTATCACTAATATCACATACAAATAAAATGTTGCTGAAGATAATTTAAAGCAATTACGTTGTATTGACAGCAAACTGCTAGAAATTGAAGCTGGATCCAGAAGACAACAAGGCATGAGGGATGTCACTGCTGGTGTCAGATGGATCTTGGTTGAAAGCAGAGGATACCAGAAAGATGTTCACCTGTGTTTTATTGACTATGCAAAAGTATTCCACTTTGGGAGCATAACAAATTATCAATAACATTACAAAGAATGGGAATTCTAGAACATTTATAATGTGTTAAGGCCAAATCCTTTCAACATACTTATTTGATCTGTATGGTCAACAATTAAAGGACTTGAAACCCTTATAGATGAAGATCAAAGACCTAGTATGG
This sequence comes from Chrysochloris asiatica, assembly GCF_000296735.1. Classification (NCBI taxonomy): domain Eukaryota; kingdom Metazoa; phylum Chordata; class Mammalia; order Afrosoricida; family Chrysochloridae; genus Chrysochloris; species Chrysochloris asiatica. The sequence continues at coordinate 19,933,508 of NW_006408541.1, read as the reverse complement.
ATTACACCTTGCCATAAAGCAAACAAAAATCCTCACAACTGAACCAATAAGCAACATCATGATAAACACAGCAAAGATTAAAGTTGTCAAAGATTTCCTGTGTCTTAGATCAACAATCAACACCTATGAAAATAGCAGTCAAGAAATCTGATGACAGCTTTTATTGGGCAAGCCTGCTGCAAAAGACCTCTTTAAGGTGTTATAAATCAAAGATGTCATTTTAAGGACTAAGGTGCACCTGACCTAAGCCATGGTATTTTCACTTGCTTCATATACTTGGGGGACTCCTGGTGTGGCACTGTAGGATCAGTACTAGACTGCGAACCACAAGGTCGGCAGTTCAAACCCACCTTGGAAACTCTACACAGGGTTGAGTCAAAACCAACTCAACAACACTTAACAGCAGCATGTACACAGAAAAGCTAGACAGTGAATAAAAGGAAAATTGATGCCTTTGAATTATAATGCAAAGAATATCAGACCCCAGAAGAACAAATTTACCTTACAAGTATAGCCAGAATGCTCCTTAGCTGTGAGATGGAGAAACCTGGTACAGGCTTCCTAAGACTGTAAATCTTTCCAGGAGTCTCATCTTTCACCCAGAGTGGTTGGTGGGTTTGAACTGACAACTCTGTGGTTAGCAGACAGTGCTTAACCCAAAGCACCAAAAACTCCATAATTCAAGCTTAACCCATTTTAATTAAGCTGTCTGTTCCACTTTTGTTGTTACAGGCCATCAAGTCAGTTCAGACTCAGTGATCCTATATAAGGTTTCTGAGGAGTGGCTGATTGAGTTTGAACTTTGTGCTTACCAGTCCAGCGCTTAGTCTACACTGCCACACTAGAGAGTTAAGTGCCACTGGCTCAGTTCTGACTCATAGAAACCCTATACAGTTCGCAAGCAGCAGTTGGTAGGTTTGAAATACCAATCTTGTGGTTCGCAGTGCTGATTCTACAGCACCATGCCAGTTCATGCCACACTAGACTGCTGTTGTTGGTACCATTAAGTTCATTCCGATTCACAGTGGCCCTGTACAGGATTTCCAAGTAGTTGGTGAATTTCAACCTTGCAGTTCAAACCTACTTTGTGGTTCAGTGAATTATCTAATGGCCCACCAGGACTCCATACCACACTAAGTTGTTGCTGTTAAGTGCCGTCAAGTTGTTTCCTATCCATAACAACCCTGTATAGGGTTTCCAAGGAGCGGCTGGTGAGCTAGAACTGCCGACCTCGTGGTTCAAACCAACCTCGTGGTCCAATACATTATCCTACAGCACCACGTCAGGGCTCCACATTTGACTAGCGGTTCTCAAAGTGTGGTCCAGGAATCCCTGGGAGTCCCAGCAGGGGCTTCGAGGTTAAAACTATCTTCATGGTTCTAAGACATCATTTGGCCTTTTTCATGCTTTTTCTCTCACAAGTGTCCAGAAGCTTTCTGGAGACCATGCCAACAAAGACTGAAGACAGAGCAGATATGAGAACCCAGCTGTCTTCTGGTAAAGCTAACCTTCAAGAGGCTGGCAAACATTTTAACACAATGGCACTCTTTTCAAGTTTTCTTTAGGTTTATATGTTATTTTTCATTTAAAAAAAGAAGCTAGTTATGGTAACATAAGAGCTTTAGTATTTAAAAATGAGTAAATCTATTTTTTTTAACTTGTTAGTTTCCATTGTTAACATGGTATACATTGCTATAAAGCTCTTAGGGGTCCCGAGTTTGTAATGTGAAGGGAACCCTGACAGCAGCTGCCTTAGACAGTTAAGAGACACTGGAGTTGCAGCTCCCTGGCTTTAACCTCAGCTTCCACATAATATGAAGTCCATGCTACACTAGGAACTAGCCGGAGTTAGTGCCCGGCTTGGCTTTTCCACTATTCTTCTACCTCCCCCGACTATGAAGTGCCTATTTGTACAGCCCAGCCCCCACTGTCATCAGTCAACCCATCAGCCAGAAAGCTGTTTCAATAAGTACTAAACGTATTCAGTAATCTAAAAAGGAAAACATGATGTTAAAATGGTTGCATCACTTTTTCTCAATTTGGTGGTTATGTTTATGATGGTTTGAATTCACACATAAACTGCATGGTACACACAGAAGTCATTTTGGAGCCACCTAAAAGAGATGAGATCCATCCTCTAGCTGAAACAGAGGGCAGGTTTTTGACCAAAATGTGGAGGGATCTTTGGGTTGTACTACCAGAAATAGAGGATACGGCATACACCAAATTCACTTTGAGGGTGGCTGGAGGTGGGAGGGCAGTTCAAAGAAACAATCATTATCCAAAACGTTTGAAACTGGGGTATAAGAACCTCTCTTAGAACTGATGGAAACCTATCATACATGTTATAATGCTGGGTGAAGACGACACTAGATTCAAACACTACACCTTCCCCCCAACTGAAGCAGCCAACAACTTCGCCCGAGAAACTTCACGTGACCTGTCTCAGGTGACCTGTCTCAGGGCGGACAGTAATAATTTTTTTTTATTTATTTATGATGGTTAATGATTCTCTCAAGCAGTATCAGGCAGGCCAGCTAGTTTATTCATATTAAATCTAAACCTTCAAACTCCGGCTTAACAGTAACATAAGAAACCTTTAAAGACAATAAATCTTGCATGAAATCAGAGATGGTTTAAATCAGTCATATAACTTCTAATATTCTGGGCTGGCAACTACAGCATGACAATGTTCAGTTCAGTTACAAAACCACATGTTGATTTTCCTTGGCCACCAACTCTTAAAACAGATCTGAAAAAAAAAAAAAAAATGCAGTTTGACAAAGGCATTTACTATATACGCACCACTGCCAGTCTCAAGTGATTCAGATGTCTTCATCCCCCAGGAACATTTCTAGGAAGGACTGTTTTTTAAGGTCTGCTTGCCTTGGTGGGTATGTAAGAACACAGA
>NW_006408541.1:19912126-19930182 GCF_000296735.1 Chrysochloris asiatica | reverse complement strand
TCTGCAGGCCTGAGAAGGAGTACACCTCCATGCCATGCCATCTCTTACACGGGCACTCCTGGCCCAGGCACGCACATGGCTTGCCCTGGTTCAACTTGGAAACGGACTGAAAGTCAGAGAGATCATTGGCCTTGACACTTGCTTGGGAGACGTGGGTGGCATCTGAGGAGTCTTCCTTGGTATTCTCTGATGGGAGCCCTGGAATTGAAGTTCTCAGAGGCTCAATGACTGCCCCTGTGTGATTAGCATCAGGAGCAGAAGCAGCACATTCTCCTGCACTGAACTCTTTAGGGGTCGAAATTCCCAGCCCACTGCTGCCATCAAGGGAATCAGTCTGGCTTTTGTGCTTTAGCTGGTTGCTGGAAGAAGAAGCTATTGTACTGCAATGTATAAACTTTGGAGGATGAAGGACAGGAGACTTAGAACGTCGACGACGCTGGGTTCTCGCTGCTCCTCGTGAAGACTTCCTTGTAGACCTGAGAGGGGGGAAACAAAACAAAACAAAAAAAACCACACAAATATTGGACTAGAGCCTATCAATAGGTTCTTTATGAATAGTCGGAATTTACCTCCTCTCAGGTTTATGAGGCTGAGGCTATAAATCTCTCCCATGGAAATGTGGTGTCTCCATTTTCAAGCTGCTAAATAAGACTCAAACTTCCACATCCCTGTATTTGCAAACTACATGCAAGCTATAGGAGCAAGTGAAATAAAGGGTAGTTTTCACTGAACCACTTGGGCCAAACCTTCAGTGCAGAACCCTAGGCTGGAGAAGCTGTGATCGGCAGGTCTGGAGAAGCTATCGCACAGACAACTGAAGCGGTGAAATCTAGATGCTGCGTCTAGTAGCTTCAGTACACTGTGAGGCTAATGCTGCGAATGGCTTTTAGTCCATTATTATGAAACAAGCAGCAGATTTCAGACGCATTTCAATCCGATTAGATTTCAAACAGATTTAGATTCCCTGAATTATATATTGGGAATTATCAGATATATAACTATTTATAAAACATTGAAATAAAAGAATTGAGCAAAGAAAAGGAAACTATGAAAGCTGCCAACAAATTTGAAAAAAGAACCAAAAGGAATTTAGCAGTGAGCCACAGAGATCAAGGTGGAACACCCTTCTCTGTTCCCTACACCTGCCTTCCTGGCTGAGGGACATGTCTCACCACTGCCCAGGGCACACACTGATCACCATCTATATGCTGAGACGCTGCTGCTGACAACTGCTGGGTGTTGAAGTAGAATCTCGTCGGAGAGTCAGACCAGCTGCCCAAGTGGAGACGGCTGACTCTCTCCAGATGAGAGAAAGCTCATGCTAGGATCTCAACGTCACCCGGACACAGAGCAAAGCTGATGCCAGCATTTCACCCCCACACCTTCTCACCCAGCTCCTATTCAGGCTGGTCATCTTGTTCTAATATCGTCTCAACAACTGAGTATCAAGTGGCCCACCACAGGGAATCGGGGCAGAAGAGAACAGGACAAGAGTTTGTTCTCTTGTCATCCAAGTAGCTACAGCAAATAGCCTCAAAGTTGCCTGTTGGCCTCCGAAGTCTAAAATAGTTATGAGCTGGCCCTTTACAGAAAAAGGTTTTCTGGCCTCTGTCCTAGAAGGCAGCACAGATATAAGCATCTGGAAAAAATATGACCGACAGAGTAAGAAGCCTGGGGTCTCTAAAGGAAAGAACAGAAGTCAAGTGAGTTTTTGAAGAAATAAATGCTGAGAAGTGGGAAAAGAAGAGAACTATAGCTATGGGAATCCCATTATAACAAATACAGACCTTCACTAAAGGAGCTTATGAAGGAAGTACTTCAAGAAGAAAGAAAATAATCCTATATCGAAGTCTGAGATGGAAGGAGGAATGAATGGTGAGCAAAGAAATCATAAACATGCAGACAAACTGACTCAAACACTGCCTATTTAAAACCTACTTTATGAGATTATAATAAAGGGACAGAACTAAAAAAGTGGACAACAGTGTGAATACATCAGGAGCCAGAGGCAAAGACTTCTAAGGGAAGACATTTAAAGCATGAACTTTTGGTTTTGGTAACAATTTAAGGTTTACTAGTCCTGGTATGGCGCTGCAGGATAACGTGCTGGATTATAAAGTCAGTTTGAACTGCAAGGTCGGTGGTTCAAACCCACCAGTTGCTTCTTGGAAACCCTACACAGGGTTGCTATGGGTCAAAACTGACTTGACAGCAATTAACAGTAACACTACAAGAATAGACACAAAATACATAATTTCAAAATCAGTAGAAGAAAAAATGACAGTAGTGGTGAGAAAGACAACCAAGAAATCCTTTTTAACAATAAAAAAAAATATATATATATAAAACAGACTATCGGATTGAATAAAACCAAACCTGAAGTTTTAAAAGATAAAAGGAACGAAAGTGAAGGAACGGGGAAAGCTATGTTGCTGTTGTTAAGTGCCACCAAGTCAATCCCATAAAACCTAACTCTCCAAATAAAGTGACTTCTATCACTGTTTGCTATGAATCAGAACCAACCCAATGGCACTTAATAACAACCACCACTGTTTCAATACTCCTAATATTCATCACATACTCTCCCGGGCACTCAGGAAAGAAAGTCCAAGAGTATTTTGGGGTATCAGGATGAAAATCATCTATGATAAGAACTTCTTACCCATGCCAACTGTCTTTAGATGCACATATAGTTTTCAGCTTGGTATCATCTGTAGTTGTTCTAACTGATGTTCTAACACTTGTGCCTTCTCCAACAGCCAGGGATGCTATGGACCTGAAAGACAAGATCAGCGTTTACTGCTACAGAAAACGAAAATTCACTGCCCTCACCTATCCAAATACAAGTTTATCAATAACTGTATTTGCTTTCTAGTTTGGATTTCTCAAACAATGCTCAGCTTTCAGCAGTATTTTTCCTTCAAAACCAAATTTAGTGACTCGCTAAAAGCCAAAGTATACAACAAGCACAGACTAGAGAGACTTTTAGGCCATCAATCTGGGCCACATCAGGCCTTCCATCTAGGAAGAACCCTAATGACACTGATCACTTATTTTATGCTAAACACTAGAACTATGGGAGCTAAATTTAGGAATAAAAATTAAAGACTCAATCTGACTTACAAATGAATACACTGTCAAATACTGCAACTTTTAGAAAAATAGCCTAATTTGTACAATAAACTTGCAATATTACCCAAGACTCAACCTTTGTGGTTAAAAATTACAGAGTAAAGAATGTAAAACGATTTAAGAGAAATCATTTACAATCTCACAACCCAGCAATGACCAACATTAACATTTGGGTGGAAGGCCTTCCTGTCCTGTTCGATATACGTACACACAATGAGCTCCTACTAACTAGGCTGTGGTATTGGTGAACATTTAAGAATTTTTTACTACTTTTCTACTAATAGAAAAAAATGTTCACTAAAACAATTAAAAATAACAAATAAGTGGAAATAACCTAATGTTTAATAGTAGAAAAATGCCATTATATAAAACATGGTACATTTATAAAATAGAGTATTAAGAACTTATTAAAAATTAAGTATACAAAGAATTTTTAATGACATGACAAAATGCTTATAATATAACGTTAAGAGAAAATAAAGTCCTGGTGCTACCGTACAGGATAAGCACTGGACCACATGATGGGTTTGGGTTTAAACCCACCAGCTGCACTGGGAAACTATACATGGTTTCCTATACTATGAGTCAGAACTGACTCAATGGCACTTAACAGCAACATACAGTATGATCTCAACTATCTGAGAAAAACTCCAAAAGGCATTACATACAGATGATACAGAAATGAACCATTAAAATATAAAGTGTTTACAGCAAATTGTGATTTCTATTTCCTTTCTTATACTTTTTGCTATTGTAAATTTTCCTACAATAAATGTGCATCATTTTATAGTTAGATAAAAGGATTACATTATTTTATAACATATAGACTATCCTGGTAAGACAGTATTAAGAATCAAAGCCTGTTGAACAGAACGATGCTAAATTCTTGGTAAGGTTTGATGAGGTTATGAGTCAATCCTTCAGCTGTCCCATTTGTAAATGAACAACACTATACAACTAAATATGTCTGACGCACAATTCAAGTCTTATTCTGCTTAGTCATAGTAGTGACTCATTGCTACTCTATTTGGTTCTCATAGATGTTCTCCACTGTTCCCTTTCTTTCTCTAATTTTACCCTAGGCAGACAACATGCTAAAAATAAAAAAAACTGGGACCATATATATTGTACAGATTGCTTTTAAATGTTCCAAGTAACTTTTTTCGTTGTTGTTAAGTCCTGTTGAATTGTTTCCAACTCATAGCAACCCTGTACAGGGTTTCCAAGGAGCAGCCGGTGAGTTAGAACTGCCGACCTTGTGGTTCAAATTGGCCTGACGGTTCAGTGCTTATCCTGCAGTGCCTACAGAAATCAGGACTCCAAGACTAAGTCATTTTAAGGGGCAACAAAATCACTTAATATTATGTTCCAACCTCTTAAAACGTTCAGAAAGATGTCTGTGGACCAGCAGTTATTTATGTAAGTTCACACATGAAGACATGTTGTGGGTTAATGCACCAGACTGCAAAGCTGTTTGAACTGCAAGGTCGGTGGTTCAAGCTCACCAGCTGCCCCTCGGAAACCCTACACAGGGTCGCTATGGGTCAGAACCAAGTCAACGGCACTTCACAACAACATATGCTGTTAGGTGACATGAAGTTCGTTCCAACTCAGAGGGACTGACGCCCAACAGAATGATACTTGCCTGATTCTGTACCGTCATCATAGTCATTGATTGCTATGTTGCAGCCAGTGTCACTCTATGCCATTCAAAGGCTTCCTCTTGTTTGTTGACCCTCCATTTCACCAAGTATGATGTCCTTCTCTAGGGACTATCCCTCCTGATACCAAGTCAAAGTAGGTGAGCCTTGCAATCCTTGCTTCTCTAAAGAGCATTCTTTCAAGACAGACTGATTTGTACTTTTGGGAGTTCATGGTATATTCAATATTCCTCACCAACACGATAATGCAAATGTATCCATTCCTCTCTGGTCTTTCTTAGTCAGGGTCCAGCTTTCACATGCTTGAGGCAACTGAAAAACCCTGGCTTGGGTGAGGCACACTGTAGGCCTCAAAGTAACAACTTTGCTTTTTAATACTTTAAAGTCTTTTGCAGTAGATTTGCCCAAAGCAATCTGTTGTTTGAGTTCTTGACAGTGGCTTCCATGGGTGTTGATTGTGGGTCCAAGTAAAATGAAATCTTTGACAACTTCATTCTTTTCTGTGTTTGTCATGACTTTGCTTATAGGTCCACATGTGTAAATTTTTGTTTTCTTTCATACTGAGGTGTAATCTATACAAAGGTTGTATTCTTTGGTCTTCATCAGTGCATGCTTCAAATCCTCTTCACACTCGACAAGCAAGGCTTTGTCATCTGAATATTCCCAGTTGTTAATGAGCCCTCCTCTAATCCTGAAGATGCATTCTTCCTATAGTTCAACTCTTTGGATTATTTGGTCAGCATACAGATTAAAGTACGTACGATGAAAGGATACAACCCTAATGCATATGTTTCCTGATTTGAAACCATGCAGTATCCCCCTGTTCTGTTCATGTGATTGCCTCTTGGACTATGTACATGGTCAGCATGAGCACAATTAAATGTTCTGGATGGAATTCCCATTCTTTCCACTAGACATCAGCAATAGTATCCCTCATTCCAGACCGGCTTCCAAATCTTGCTTGACTTTCTGACAGTTTCCTGTCAGTGTACTCCTGGCAACCATTTTTTAATTATCTTCAGCAAAATTTTACTTGTGTTAATGAATGTTGTTGTTATTGTTGTTAAGTGCCATCAAGTTAGTTCTGACTTATAGTGACTCTGTATAAAGTTTCCAAGGACCAGCTGGTAAGTGTGAACCATTGACCTTGTAGTTTGCAGTTCAGTGAAATGGGCATAAATATGGATTTCTTGCAGCTAGAGGAGCAGGTAGCTGCTTTCTTCCAAATTTCTTAACACAGAGGAGTGAGTGCTTCTAGCATCTGTTTGTTGAAACATCTAATTGATAGACTGTCAATTTGTACAGCCTTGTTTTGTGCCAATGCCTTCAGTGCCATGGATTTCTTCCTTCAGTACCACTCCACTCCTTTTTCACTATATGCCATCTCCTGAAATAGTTGAATGTGTTTTCCTGACATGCTAATTCTTAAAATGGTTGACCATATTTTCCTGATGATTAAAAAAAAAATTGTTTCTATACGTGATATAATAGGACCACAATCTGGAAACAATCTTCTATGCTTTGTTTCCCAGTTTAACGAAATGACTTATAAAAGGCCTGAGTTAATGGCACGATGACCATACTGGATCAACCACAGGGAGAAGAAAGGTACTGATTATCATGGAAGCAAAATGTGACCATCTGTAATTAACTCTAATGCAAAACTATCAGTATAAATCTTCTGATTTGGTAGGTCAAAAATCATATTAGCATAGGCAGACAGCTAAAAACCATCTCACATGTATTACATATTACCACGTGCCAGGTACTACCATGAATCTTCAAGGTACTATATAAAGGAGTGGTTACGAGCGTAGTTTCTAGAGACAGACTGCTTGGGTTCAAATCTTTGCTCTGCTACTTTTTTACCATGTGACCATTAGTAAATGACTTAAAATCTCTGTCTTATCTGTATCTGGAATTGCAAAAATAACTATCTTCCAGGGTGATTGTTGCTTCTTGCTAAATGTCAAGTTGGTTCCAACTCATGATGATCTTTGTAGGATTTCTGAGTCTGTCCACCTTTTCAGAAGTAGAAAGCCACCATTCTTCTCCCACGGAGTAGCTGGTGGGCTCAAACTGCCAGCCTTGTGGTTAGTAGTCCAATGCCTATCCTACAGAATCACTGTGCTCTGTTAGGGTTGTTGCTATTGTGTGCCTTCAAGTCAGTTCTGACTTGTAGAGACCCTGTGTAGAGTTTCTGTGGTTAACAAATCTTTACAGGAGCGGAAAGCCTCATCTTTCACCCAAGGAGTGGCTTGTAAAATTGAACTGCTGTGGTTAGCAACTCAACTTGTAATCCATTATGCTTCTGGTGTGGCACTGGAGGATAAGCACCGAACACAAAACTGGTGGTTCAAACTCACCAGCTGCTCCTCAGACACCCTATACAGGGTCACCGAGTCAGAATTGACTCGACGGTACTTAACATGTTACCAGGGCTCCTTTTAGGTTGTTGTTGTTAAGTGCCAGTGAGTTGGTTCTGACTCATAATGATCTTGCATAGGGTTTCTGAGGAGTGGTTGGTGGGTTTGAACCACTGACTTTGTAGTCTAAACAGACCTTGTAGTCTAGTGCTTTATCCTAATGAAAGACTGCATATGACGCACTAAATGGTAGCTATTATTACAATTGCTTGTGGCATGTTCAACATGGAGCTCCAGTGCTTAGCTTATATATATATATAAAATTCTTATATCCATGAAAAATTTGAGGTATCTTCTGACCTGGGGGGTGAGAAGAGTAAGGCACAGAATATTGTGCAATGAGGGACATATTAACATTCAGACAGCAGCTGGTCTGCAGGCACTCTAATTAGTCTGGTCAAAGGGTCCAAGATTATTGATCTCCGTGACAGAACCCTACTGAATAAAGGTTTCCATAGTGATCAGCTAAGCAATCAGAGCCCATGAAATCTACAAAGTCTTTATAGATTTCTACTGAGCCATTTGCTTTCAGTGAAAAAATACTGTTATTCCCTTGAGGCATATGAGGCAATCTCTGAGGGGACAATGCTAGATAATCTTTGATCAAGAAGCAAGAAGGGGAAATCTTCCTCAAAGTTAAAGCAAAGCAAAACATCAAATCCTGAGTACAACCTTTCAAATTTGAACTGGGAGAAAAAAAAATTTTTTTTAAGTAAAACAATACTGTGGAGAATTGGGTAGAATACCGCACACACTACTAGCATTTATTCATAACAATGAGAACCGTTACAAGAGGAAGAACTCTCCAGAGGAAAAGAACTATGCAAATCTAGTAATTCCCAAATAATATCTAACGTAGTTCATTACCCGGATGCATCCACTCTTAACTTCTTGAAAGCAGTTTGTAGGCTCTCCTCCTCTCCGTCCTTGGCTTCAGATTTCATTGTGAAAGTTTCTACACTACTATGGATGTTTCCGTTAATGCTAAAAAGAAAATAAATATAAGATGAACAAAGTGGAGACAGGTGGGTTCAAAAGCTTACTTTTGGGAAAATCTATATTCCTGGTACCATTATCATTTATCAGGAAAAGAGAAGCTTCCACACTGACAATTAGGAAACAGAAAAAGTATATTTCTTATAGAAGAATTTAAACTAACAACTAATGCCCAATAACAAAGCTTTGGAAACTGGATCACCTAAAATATTTCTGCACTTCAGTATACTTTTTAATAGGAGTAGAGATCTCTCTAGTTGAAGGCATACAGAATCCTACAGACAAAATGATCTTTGTATTAGAAATAAACAGGAAACAAGAGCACTTGAATTCTTAAAAATGCTTCTAAGTAGTTGGTCTAGTCTAACCCTTATAATTTCTGTTAAGTGTAGACTTGTGACACATTGACAGCATTTCTCTAAAGCAATCTAGATTTGTATTCAATAAGACAAGTCTTAGAGAACAAGGTATTAAGATAACAATGCTGTGAGAATGTGGATAACAGGAGATTTAGGAGAAAAGCAAGATTAGAAACATGTTTCAATAAAACCCCCACCCTGATTTTATTCGTACCCTTGACTATAGCACTGAAAAAATATAGAAAACACATGAATTAAACTTGTGACTCAAAAAGATAAAGAACAGAACAAATTTAGTAAAAAATAAGGCACAGCATATTAATAAACTCTTTGGATCTAGTCTTCAAACTATTTTGTCACATGGCAATAAATCTTGAACAAATCAGCATCTGTGAACCTATCACAGAGAATCCGAAAGAAAAGGGAGATAAAAAGCAAAAGATTCACCTTACTTCTGTATTTCTAACCTCTTAGCCCAGCCCCCCTCCCCCCTCGGGCACCATCATAGGAAACAGTGCCTCTCTGTGGACCCTTGTGTCCACTGGGATTCCAGATCAGCTCATCTCTGAGACCAGTTTGATGTTATTGTGAGACCTCTAATATTCCAAAGGTCAGGGTGTCATAATATGTTTTACATAATGTAACAATGTTATACCAGCGGAGAATTAAAAAGCAAAGACCTAAGACCACTCCACTTTATTTCTTTATATAGGTGTTTGGGGTAGATCTCTTTGGGGAACATTGATAACAAGCTTGAAAGAATTCAAATAGCTTTCACTTCAACTTCCTTAACAAAAAAAATTAAAATGCATGCTCCATACATATGAGGGGACTTCAAAACATCATAGGAAAAATGTCTTTTCATTCCACTTTTTCGTGAACTTTTGGAAGCCCCCTGACATTTTGCTCGTTTATTTAACCAGTACAAAAACATGAGGAAAACTTATCTATCCAATTACGTACTTTACCAGTCTCTAATTCTTCTGAATTTAGAGTAGGATCCATCCAACGACATAATAATGTACTGTGTGATACCGTAAGGTAAGCACTGGACTGCAAGGTTGGTGGTTCATACTTACCAAGCTGCTCCTTGGAAACCCTATAGAGGGTTGCTATGAGTTGGAACAGTCATGATGGCACTGAACAACCTGGGCATTAGGAGTCCTGGTGTGGTGCTGTGGGTTAATGCACCCGACTGCAAAGCCATTTGAACTGCAAGGTCGACGGTTCAAGCTCACCAGCTGCTCCTTGGGAATCCTATACAGGGTCATGTTGGGTTGGAATCAACTCAATGGCACTTAACAACAACAATCTGGGCATTATGGAATAAGCATTGGGCTGCTAACCAAAAGGTAAGTGGTTCAAACCCACCAGCTACTTCATGGAAGATGAGGCTAACTGGTCTCTTAAAAATTTAGGCTTGGAAATCCTATATAGGGTCACCATGAGTTGGAGTCAATTCCGTGGCTGTGTGTGTGTGTTGTTAAGTGTTGCCAAGTCGATTCCGACCCATAGCGATCCTGTATAGGGTGCCAACCTTGCAGTTCAAACGGCTATGCAGTCTGGCGCATTAACCCACAGCGCCACACCAGGACTCCTTATGTGTGTGTGTGTATTATATATATGTGTGTGTGTGTGTGTGTATACACACACACACACATACACGCACACACCTGGGGGAGGGAAAGAAAAATCAGGTATTTGAATATTTGGACGCTTCACAGCTATATACAAATTCTTCCTGCTGGCCAAACAAAATTAGTCTGACTCTAGTTTTCCTCATTTTCCTTGATCAGTCAGCCAAATGCTGGGCCTACTGACCTGACAGAGCTAATCAATCATCTGAGTCAGCCTTCCCAACGGCAAACCCCTCACAGCTCCATAACTCTGGAAAGCATTAAAAATTGCATGGTATTTTCACACAAAAACAATATGGTAAACAATAAATGAAAAAAAGGTTGGCGGTTCAAATCCACCAACTGTTCCTTGGAAACCCTATACAGGGTTGCTAGGAGTCAGAACTGACTTGAGGGCACTTAACAACAAATAACATTTTTGTAAGCCACAAGACCCCATCAAATGTTAATTTCTTATGCATGCTATAGGCAATGCTTGGGAGGGGGTTAGCTGAGCACATTATATAACAAAAGTCGGGTACACATCTACATATACACTGAAGTTCATTCCTTCCATAAACATTTACAGAATGCCTGCCATGTGGATGGCACTAGACTGGATGCTAGGGATTTAGGGGTGAACCTGACACATACAAAGGTAGTTGAGAGCCCACTCCTGCCCTCTAGGAGCTTAAACAGTAAGGTACAGTTTATAAAACTGGTGACAAGTTTGGTGCTCAGGTCTGTTTACTTTGAATTGTATGTTGTTAAGTGTGCTGTCCAATTGGCTCAGACTCATAGTGACCTTGTTTAGAGTTCCCACGGAACGAGTGGCTGGTGGGCTTGAAACGCCCGACAATGTGGTTAGCAGTCCAGTGCTTATTCTACAGTGCCACACCAGATTCCTTTCATTATATATTGTTATTAAGTGCCATCAAGTTGTTTCCAACTCATAGCGACTCTGTATAGGGTCCTTGAGGAGCGACTGGTAGGTTTGAATTGCCGACCATGAAGTTAGCAGTCCAGTGCTTATCCTACCAATGCCACATCAGGGTTCCCTAATTATATAGTGCAGATTTAATAAGCATTGCAGGTGACCACCATAAATGTTAATACAAACTTAGTTAACATCCTTGTTGACACATTAAAAAAGCTATCATTTTAAAAGGCAAAAACAGACCAAAATAAAAACCAAGCTCCACACTACAGCTTCAGGAGTGGGGTTCCATATGAACTATTTTCAGATGTCCAGCATTTTGATTACCCACCTTTTTTTCTGTGATGATAATCCTGAGTAAAGGCGAATCTTACCTCAACCGTAGGAGCTAGAGCACAGCGTGTGTGCAATGATGAAAGCGTCCCTATGGTCCTATCTATCTATTCTGGCTTCCCATGAACTCAAACTTAGCTGTACAACAAACTAATCGGGATAATTGGGTCTGTCCTTCTTCATTAGTGATACTGCAATGGTGGAAGACATTCTTACTGTTTTCACTTCACTGAATTCTAGATGCAAATGAGATCACACTTTTAAAAGCTAATTAGAAGTTACTTTGTGTTGTTTTAATCATCCCAGGTTACCTGCCTCAGCTGTCCCCTAACCTTACAAAAATAACAAGTAAATTTCTTTTAAGTTTCTCCATCTACAGGGCAAATTCCTGGTTTCCCCAGACTTTCAGCAAATAGCCGGTGTCACAATCTTACATGGTGCAGCTTTAACCAAGACTTCCTCCGAACCTGAAAACCCATGCCTCCTAGGGACTCTACAGGACCAAGTAAGCGGCCCCATAGGCTGTAATCTTTACTGAAGCACACTGCACATCCAGGTTGGGTACGAGCTGTCGACCTTTCAGTTTCCAACCGAACGTTGAATCACTGCTCTCCTTTAACATGAAACCTAGGTCCAAATTTCCAGCAGAATAAACACTGGACTGCTAATCACAAGGTCGCGGTTCAAACCCACCAGCTGCTCCTCAGAAACCCTGTATAAGGTGGCTACAAATCGGACCGACTCGACGACACACCACCACCACCAAAAACACTTAGGAGCAAGAATCCTCACGTTATCAATATTTTGATCGCAAAGTTAAAGATTTAGAAACTTTCCCAGCCCACCAGGCAGCTTGGGCGGAAAACCCAGCCTACCAAGATTGGGACGAAAAGAATCAGCGCCCAGAAGAAATCACATTCACACCCCTCTACACACCCACTCCACCCGTACACTCCCGGATCGATCCAAGATGATGCCGATTCTTTTCACCCAGGATTTGTTTGGGTCTTTCGCGATTAAGCAAGATCCGGGAGGTCAGAAACTGGGGGGGACTCAGAGGGGAGCGCTCCCTCTGCCTGCCCCAAGGGCTCCACTTTAAAAGTGTTCCCTCTGGATACTCCCAGAGTCAGAAGGAGAGGCTTGAGTAGGACTCAAAGGATGGAGAAGACGAAGCGGAGTTGGAGTCAGCCGAGACTGAGACTCTGAGACAAGCGCGAAAGGGCGGGAAGGGGCAAAGGGCGGCCAAGGAGAGCGAAAAGGGGAAGCTACGGCCGGGCGGGAGATCGCAGGGGAGCGGGAACGGGCGGGGGCAACGAGAGGGCAGGAAAGCGGGAAAAGGCAAGAGAGCGGAGTTCCGGGAGGTCCAGACCGCATCGGCCAAGGGGGCGCTAAGAGGCCCAGGCCCGGCCCAGGCAGTCAACGCCGGGGCGACGCGACGAGGGCAGGAGGGCCCAGAGGCAACCGATCGCGGCCAGGCCAGACCTCCAGAACGAGACGTGGTGCCGCGGCCCCTCCCAGTCCCTCAGGGCACTTACCTCTTCGCAGCTGGGGCGTTCCGGTGACCCGGTGCCATCAGTTCAGATCGTCGGTCCCCCGATCGCCGCGCCAGACTGACCCGGATCCAAATCTGCGGAGGGGAACTGCCCGCGCCTCGGGATTCGTACTGCGCCTGCGTCAGTCGGGCACGCACCCCGCCCCTTGCTTAGGTTCCTCCCTCCCCAGTGACTCGGCAGCTCAGCAAGCGGCGACTGCGCAGGCGCAGGGCGGTGCCGGCGCCTCTCAACGCCCCTCACCCGCCCCTCTCGGAAGCACGTGCGTCTAACGTCATTTCCTGTTATTCTTTTCGTTCCCTCCTCCCACTGCCATGGGTTCGTTCTGGACCAGCCATTGGGGCGTGCCTGCTTCCTCCTCGCTGTCAGGTGAGTGAGTAGGCGTTATTCTTCGCAGTCGCCCAGCTGCCTCCACTTCCCGGCGTCACCTTCCTTGCCCTTGGTGTCAGCAAATCAACGGAATAACGCAGGGTTTAGGGTAGGGTAGGAGAAACTTCAGACTAGCCCCGCCTGGGCGCTCGGCCAGTCTCCTAGATACTGGAATCTGGACTGCCTGCGATCGCTAGGCTCGGACACTAGCCCTCGCCTTGTAAGGGTCTTTCAGGGCCTGCATAGAAGCGAGGAAATACTGGGACATGGCCAAGATTAGAATTGAAATGCTTGTGGCTGAAATATTTTTGCTGATTTGACTTGTCAACTGCCTTTCCCTGTGGGCCTCAATTTCCCAGTCTGTTCTGTGAGGAAGTTGGGCTCTATCTATGAACCCTTGAGAATCTGGTGAAAGCTGTAGACCTTCTCGCCAGAGAAATGCACATACACATCAGATTTTGCGAAAAGGTTGAGGCAGTTCACCTAAGTAGGTGATTTTTAGGAGCTCTGGTAGCGTAGTGGTTACGAATCGGGTTGCGAACCTTAAGGTCAGCGGTTCGAAACTACCAGCTGCTCCGTGGGAGAAAGATGAGGCGTCTGCTCCCATAAAGATTTATAGCCTCGGAAGCCCTGTATAGTGTCACTATGAGTCGGAACCGACTCCACGGCACATAACAACAACAACATTTTTGTATCAGTATGGTGGTGCAGTGGTTAAGCGCTCAGCTGCTAACTAATAGGTGGACTGTAGGAACCTACCAACTGCTGAGGGGAAAAGGACGTGGCCTTCTGCTTCATAAAGATTATTGTTGTGGTGGTTATGTGCCGGGGAGTTGGTTCCAACTCATAGCGACCCTGTGCAGGGTTTCCGAGGCTGTAACTCTTTACAGGAGCAGCTTTGGAAAACCTGTGGGACAGTTCTATGTCCTGTAGGGTCTCTATGAGTTGACATTGACTGGTGACAAAGGGCTTGCGGCTATTTTTATCTTTTTCTTCCTCATTTTTGTAATTCTGAGGTTGCTCAGGCAGCAGACGGGGTGATCCCTGCCTCCCTCCACTCCCAGCTGGAGATCTGGCCATCTAGGAACTTTGTGGGGAAAAATGAATTTTCCTAAATAAAGTTGGCTTAGAGTTAATTCTTATCCAGTCCTAGGATGAGGGTTGCCAGCTGAACCTAAACAGGCCCCTCCACTTCCTTCCCTCAAGAGCTTTGATATAATCATCTAAGTGTGGTAGTTATGAGTCAGGCTGCTAACTTAAAGGTCAGCAGTTCAAAACTACCTGGTGTTCTAAGGGAGAAAGATGAGGCGCTCTGCTACCATAAAGAGTTACAGCCTCAGAAACCCTCCACAGGGTCCATATGGTCGGAACCTACTCCACAGCACATCACCACCACCAGTACCATCATAGACTGTGGAGTCCTGGTGTGGTGCTGTAGGTCACTTTGAACCACGAACTCAGTGGTTCAAATTCACTTATACAGGGTTGCTGTTGAGTCAGAACTGACTTGACAGCGCTTAACAACAGAAGATAGACTATGGGTTCCTTGTTGGTTGTTGTTGTTGTTGTTAAGTGCCGTCGAGTCGGTTCCGACCCATAGCGACCCTGTACAGGGTTTCCGAGGGTGTAAATCCTTATGGGAGTAGAAAGCCTCATCTTTCTCCCGCGGAGCAGCTGGTAGTTTCGAACTGCTGACCTTATGGTTCGCGTGCTGTCAAATCGTTTGCGACCCATAGTGACCCTGTATAGGCTTTCTAAGGAGCAGCTGGTGAGCTTGAACCACTGGCCTTGTGGTTCAAACAAACTTTGCAGTCCAACACATTAACCCACAGCACCACACTGGGAAGGCCTAAATGGTTAAGTACTGGACTGATAGCAGAGAGGTTGGTGGTTTGAACCCATCGAAAGGTCGCTGAGAAGAGAGGCCTGATGATCTAAAAGGTCACAGCCTTGAAAACCTTAGGGTCAGAATGGTCTTGAACCCTGTGGCATTGTATGGCATACGTACTGGACTGCTGCTAACCATAAGATTGGTAGTTCAAAACCACTAGCCCCGCCATGGGAGCAAGATGAGGCTGTCTGCTGCTCCTGTAAAGATTTATAGTCTCTGAAAGCCTACTTAAAGTTTGTTTGTGTTAGAACTGACTCTATGGCAGTGGGCTGGCTTTTTTTGGACAACAAGCAGCCTGCTGAAGATTGTTTAGCTAAATCCGCTCTAACCACAGTCAGGCCATCAAATGCCTGACCCATATCTGGGAATGAAACCTATAGTTTTATTGTGTAAGCCATGAATGAAGCATGTAGTGAAACTAAAGTAAAACGCTTTAAATTCTCCTTGTTTGAGGCAAAGGCTGTGGTGTCATGGAGTGCTTTTATGTGGTCTTATGTTGTTCTTGTTAAGATGCCATCAGGTCGGTACCGGCTCACAGTGACCTTATGCACAGCAGAAGAAAACGCTGCCCGATCCTAGGCCAGCCTCACATTTGTTGCCATGTTGAGCCTAATGATGCCGCCACTTTGACAATCCATCTCACTGATGGTCTTCCTCTTTTTCTCTGACCCTCCACCTTACCAAACATGATATCCTTCTCCAGTAACTGGTCCATCCTGACAATATGCTCAAAGTATGAGAGACAAAGTTTGGCCATCCTAGCCTTCAAGGAGCACTCTGGCTGCACTTCTTCCGACACCGATCTTTTGGTTCTTTTGGTAGCTCATGGCACTTTCAATATTCTCCTCCAACACCATAACTCAAAAGCATCAATTCTATGGTCTTATTCACTGTTCAGCTTTCGCATGCATATGAGGTTATTGAAAATACCATGGCTTAGATCAGGTGCACCTTAATCCTCAAAATGACATCTTTGCTCCTCACCACTTTAAAAAGGTCTTATACAGCAGATTTGCCTAATGCAATACGTCATTTGATTTCTTGACCAATGCTTCCGTGAGTGTTGATAGTTGATCCAAGAAGAATGAAATCCTTGACAACTTCATTCTTTTCTCCGTTGATAAGAATGTTGTTTATTGGTCCAGTGGTGAGGATTTTTGTTTTCTTTACATTGAGATGCAATCCATACCGAAGGCTGTGGTCTTTAATCTTCATCAGTAAATATATTAAGTCCTCTTCACTTTCAGCAAGCAAGATTGTATCATCTGCATATCACAGGTTGTTGATGAGTCTTCCTCCAATCCTGATGTCATGTTTTTCTTCATATAACCCAGCTTCTCAGATTATTTGTTCAGCATACAGGTTGAATTAGTATGGTGAAAGAATACAACCTTGTCACACACCTTTCTTAATTTTAAAGCATTCAGTGTTCCCATGTTCTGTTTGAACAACTGCCTCTTGGTCCATGTAAAGATTCCTCATGAGCACAGTTAAGTGTTCTGGAATACTCATACTTCACAAAGTTGTCCATAGCTTGTCATGATCCACACAATCGAAAGCCTTTGTGTAGTCAGAAGTACAGGTAAACATCTTTCTGATAATTCGCACCAAATGACTAAAGAGGGATATGGTCGTGGTGTGCTGTAGAGTCAGTTCTGACTCATAGTGACCCTCTATAGGGTTTATCTTTACAGGAGCAGAAAGCCTCATCTTTCTCTTGCAAAACAGCTGGTAGTAGAAAGCTTGTAAGTCTGCCTTCTGCCTATAACTGATTGGAATACCTAAAATGGGGCTACAATGTGTCCAATGAAGGAAGCTTCCTGAGGAGCTTCTGCATTGCATAAGACTATAGGTGGAAGCCTGAAGCACATCCAGGCCTTCAGAGACGGGAAATCTTCCACTTAAAAGGACAAGCAGATCAGCCTGGAGCAGCTAGAAAACCAAAAGATACTTCTTGAAAGAAAGACCTGCAGGAAAAATACAAAACAATAAGGGCAGTCGGTCACCACAAGAACAAGCAAGTTACTTGCCCAGGAGACATCAAGGCAGGTGGTCGGGTCCTCTCAGTGTAAATCCTCTACCAAGGCTAAGACGCAATGGAAACACACACTTGGATTGGCGACCACGCACATCATCCATAAGGGGAAGTGACCGAAGAACATCAATGAAGTGACCATCTAACCCCTACATCGTCCAGCAGACTACTGTGAACCCGGGTGGAGACCTGGTCGGCCAGCAGCGAGGCAGGACCTGGGGACTTATAGGCTTAGAGTCAATGGCACAACCACAGAGGACTAGAGTGGAGAGCGAAGCCAGCTGATAAGAAGAGGGCGGACACTTGCAGAGGATAACCACTTGACCTGGCTTCAATGACTGGATGAACAGAACTCAACACGAAGAAGAAAGAAGAGGAAAAAGGTGTCATCTGATACAATTTGATAAACCTGACCTACACTCATAAATGCAGTAGCACAAAAGAGGAAACAAATCCCTGCTGCAAGAATTATTCCCGCCCCCTCCACACAAAGAGTGGACAGGGATGGACAACTTGGACATTAGCTACCCAAAATGGGGGGAGGGATACCAAGGTAAGAAGTGACTGGCGTACAAGCTTTCGAGAGGGAACCTAGATCCAAAGGGCGTGGAGGAAGGTAGGGTCTCCAGTAAATAGTATCCAGTCTGTCCAGGAAGGGCTGATGAAATGAAATGCAGATGGGTCTCTTGTGATGCAATAGTGAATAATTGTTATCAGGACTGATTGTGAGGATTGGAAATGTAAAGGTGGA
>NW_006408541.1:19878604-19911826 GCF_000296735.1 Chrysochloris asiatica | reverse complement strand
CAGAGAGGGAAAGGGGCTGTGTGCTGAGGACCATGGGGAGGTGGGGGAGGGGGCAGGCTTGCAGGGTATACCCTTCCGTTGGTTGATGATGCATAGATGGGATGGTAACTATGGCAATGAAACGATGTATGATAGAATGAATGTAAAACTAATGTTCTCCCGTGTAAACTATCACATAATTCACAATAAAACATTAAAAAAAAATATCTGGTAGTTTAGAACTGCTGACCTTGAGATTTGCAGCCCGACTCATAACCACTATGCTGTTGTTGTTGTTAAGTGCCATAGAGTCGGTTCCGACCCATAGCGACCCTGTACAGGGTTTCCACTATGCTAGGACTATGCAAATAGGTGCTTGTGTTCCACCAAGGAATTTGATCAGATTTGCTGTCCCACTTGGCTTAAAATGAGCCACCCCAGAGGTCAAGAGGGGGCACCTCACTATCACCACGAAAGAAGAGATAGGAGTGGAACTCATCTGTTGGACCTGGAATCCCTGTGCTGAGAACCTCCAAAACTCAAAAGACAGAGCACTGTAACACTGGGTACAGTGAGAAGCTGCTGCTGCAGAATCAGGAGACAAGCGTGAGAAGGAGCAGTGAGCGTCCCAGCTGACGGAGCCAGGTGCCTACAGTGGGGGGTGCTGACCATGGAACCAACAGCTGTTTATATGCAGAAGGCTTCCTGGTGTATTTCGGTGCCTCCAGGTACTTATCAGTGGAGCTAAAGAACTTCGGAACATTTACCCAAGCAGGGCAGGGCCTGGGTCAGTCCAAAAGGCCTGCCTCTGGGCATAGCTGAGGAGCTGGCCTGACCTCAGGACTGAGTTATTGCTGATCTTGAATTGTAACCTATAACTTCCTGATAAACCCCATAATCATGAGTATGGTCTGAATTCTGTGTGGCCATTACAACCAATAATCAAACCCAGTGGAGAAGTAGAGAGTGCTGTGGGAGGAACAACTGGTGTAAGAATTGGTTAACAACAACAACAACAAAAAGCTTGGAGACCATAGGTCTGTCATGTCTGTCCTCCACTTCATAGGAATCAGCCTTGGACTGATGGTGATTCTTCCCCTTAGGAAGTTATAGGCGTTCCGATGCCACACTATTGTTAAGTGCTGTTGATTTGGTTCCGACTCATAGCAACTCTACACAACAGAACAAAATACTGTCTAGTCCTGTACCGTCCTCACTACTGTTCTTATGCTTGGGTCCATTGCTTCTGTCACTATACCAGTCCATCTCTTTGGGGGTCTTTCTCTTTTTTGCTGACCCTCCACTATACCAAGCATGATGCCCTTCTCCAGTGACTGGTCACTCCTGATGATATGTCTTAAGTATATCATCAAAGTCTTGCCACCCAGGCTTCTAAGGAGCACTCCAGCTGTACTTCTTCCAGCACAAATCTGTTTGTCATTTTGTCAGTTCATGGTACTTCTAATATTGTTCTCTAACACCATAACTTAAAGGCATCAATTCTTCTACTGTCTTCCTTACTCACTGTCCAACTTTCACATGCATATGAGACTATTGAAAACACCCTGGCTTGGGTCAGACACATCTTGGTCCTCAAACTGACACCTTTTCCTCTTGAACACTTTAAAGAAGTCTTGTACAGCAGATTTACTTAATGCAGTATGTTGTTTGATTTCTTGTCTGCTGCCTCCAAGAGTGTTGATAGTGGGTCCAAACAAAATGAAGTCTTTGATAACTTCAATCATTTCTTTATTTATCAGGATGATATTTATTAGTCCAATGGTGAGGATTTTTGTTTTCTTTACATTGAGTAGCAATCCATACTGAAGCCTGTGGCCTTTGATCTTTATCAGTAAGTATTTAAGTGCTCTTCACTTTCAGCAAGCAAGGTTATAGCATCTGCATATGGCAGGTTGTTAATGATTCTTCCTTCAATCTGCCACATTTTTCTGTATATAATCCAGCTTCTCAGATTATTTGCTCAACATAAATATTGAATAAGTAGTATGGTGAAAGAATATAACCTGGCACACACCTCCACTGGTTTTAAACCATTCAGTGTTCCCTTGTTCTATTCAAAGGACTGCCTTTTGGTCTATGTGCAGGTTTCTCCTGAGCACAATGAAGTGTTCTGGAATAGCCATTCTTCACAATGTTATCCAGAGCTTGTTGTGATCCACACAGTGGAAAGCCTTTGTGTAGTCAGTAAAGCACTGGTAAACATCTTCCTGGTATTCTCTCCATCACAATTTTTGCAGAAGCTCAGTAGCTGAGTGTGAAAGAAAACTGTTCATTGAAAAGTTCAAATAGCAAATCTAATGATGCTTGTAGTGGTGGTTTTGCCGCTGAGTCCGTTCTGACTCATAGCGAGTCTGTATAGGGCTTCCTAGGCTGTAAATTGTTACAGGAACAGAAAGCCTCATCTTTCTCTCGCGGAGCATCTGGCAGTTCAAACTGCTGACCTTGTGGTTAGTAGCTCAGCTTGTAATCCACTATGCTACCAGTTACTCCTTGGTGCTTATAGTAGTGGCTGCCATTTACCAAGCAACAGATAACGTAGATATTGTCTCATTTAATGTTCCTGCGGTTTTACGCATTCTACAGATGAAAATAACTGGGGCTCAGAAAGGTTACAGAACTTGTTCTAGCTCCTTTTGTGCTTTGTCACACAGTGCTAGTAAGTAGCTGAGTCAGGATTTAAATTTTCTCATAAGCCTGTAATTCTCTGCTACCCATCTCTCAACATATCTTAGAAAAAATGAAGAACAAGGAGAATATGATAGTCTTTTTTTTTTTTTTTTCCTTCTCAGTAGTTGCCAAGCAAATCATCAAAACCAGATATGTGTTTTAAAGCTGTCATTCCAAAACAGAGCTTCAGGTGCAATCTGGTTCCTAGTTGAGGGTAAAGAGTAGGTCTTCATCACTAATGAATTCCCAAAGGCTAGCAGTGCCTGAGACCATAGAAGATGCTCAATGCATTTTTGGTGGATTCTCATTTTACCTCCTTCCTCCCATCATGGCATTGAATACTAAAAGTTAAAAAGCTAAAGCAGAAAAAGACTTATTTTATTTAAGCAAGTATCCACCACAAAGTTGGATGCTTTCTGAGAATGGGCCTCCTTTCTCAGGGAATACATGAATGGTGAGAAGCTCTTGGGACTATTAAAGTCTGTCAACTCACACCACCAGATAGAGCCTGAAATTACTATCACCTCCTCGGGAGAAAGATAAGACTGTCTCCTTCCAAAAGGTTTACAGCCTTGGAAACCCCACAGAGCAGTTTTTCTCTGTCCTAATAGAACTCCTGGTGTGGTGCAGTAGGATAAGCACTGGATTGTGACCCACAAGGTTGGCACTTAAAACCCACCAGCTGCTTCTCAGAAGGGTCTCCGTGAGTCGGAACCGACTCGATTTCACTAAACACCAGCAACAACATAGGGTTGCTATGAGTAGGAATTGACTTGATGGCAAAGGTGAATGTTAGAGATAAAACTGGACTGGCTCGGTGTATTTGCATGTGATGACTTGGAATGAGTGAGAGAAGCTACAAAGCAGGTATCCTGAGTGACCAAAAAGCCAGACCTACTTCCTGCACCACACAACAAAAGGTCTTTCCAGCCATGGGGAAAAACCCAAACTCTGACATGTGACTTTAATCAGAGGAAACTGTCTTGGTATTAACACACATTGCAATGTCATTGAATCCAAAAGCTATAATATGCACGAAATTCCTTTAACAGTAGTTCCATAGTGTTACATATGTCTTTTAAGTGATTAAGTAGGAGACTTATAATTCCTATTGAATTATGCTGCCAAATAATTCCATTTATATAGAAAGGTATAAAGTGGATTTATTGGTTATGGCTCTTCTATCCATTGTTATCTTAATTCCCACCAAATGATTGAATGGGACCATAGAAATAGGTGTATAGGACTCTTAACTCGGGGATTGGTCACTTTTGTCATTCTGATGGGTTTAAAAGGAGCCATCTCAGAAGCACAACTCAAAATGAAAACAAACAGCTGCAAGCATCCATTAATAATTGGAATGTGGAACATATGAAGTATGACTATAGGAAAGTTAGAAGTTGTCAAAAATGAAATGGAATGCATAAAGGTCGATATCCTAGGCATTAGTGAGCTGAAATAGACTGGTATTGGCCATTTTGAGTTAGACAATCATATGGTTTACTATGCCAGGAACAACAAATTGCATTCATCATAAAAAAGAGTATTTCAAGATCCATCTTGAAGTACAATGCTGTCTGTGGTAAGGTGATATCCATACACCTACAAAGAGTCTGATGTGGTGCTGTGGGTTAATGGTGATTCAAACCCACCAACTACTCTTTAGAAACACTCTACAGGGTAATTATGAGTCAGAACTGACTTGACAGCACTTAACAACAACAACAAGGAGGACCAGTCAGTACCACTATTATTCAAATTTACACACCAACTTCTAAAGCTGGTGATGGTGAAATTGAAGAATTC
The DNA here is from genome assembly GCF_000296735.1 of Chrysochloris asiatica. NCBI lineage: Eukaryota > Metazoa > Chordata > Mammalia > Afrosoricida > Chrysochloridae > Chrysochloris > Chrysochloris asiatica. The sequence goes on along the minus strand of NW_006408541.1, from coordinate 19,907,353 downwards.
TACCAGTTTCTTCCATCTGAAATTGATCAAACATGCAATCAAGATGTAGTGATGATTACTGGTGATTGGAATCTGAAATTTGGAAACAGAGGAAGGATCAGTAGTTGGAAAATATGGCCTTGGTGATAGAAATGATGCTGCAGATTGCAGGATAGAATTTGGCAAAACCAATGACTTATTCATTACACTTTTTTTGAACAACATAAAATAACACCTGGACCTCACCAGATATAGTACACAGGAATAAAACTGACTACATCTGTGGAAAGAGATGAAGGAGAAGCTCAATATCATGAGCCCAAACCAGGCCAGGGGCATACTATGGAACAGACCATCAATTGTTCACATGCAAGTTCAGGCTTCAGCTAAAGAAAAAACAAGTCAATGAGAGCCAAAATATGACTTTGGATATATCCCACCCAAAGTTAGAGACCATCTCAAGAACACATTTGATGCATTAGACACTAAGGACCAAAGACCATAGGAGTTGTAGGATGACATCAAGAATGTTGTTATTGTGATGTGCGGTGGAGTCGGTTCTGACTCCTGTACAGGGTTTCTGAGGCTGTAAATCTTTATGGGAGCAGAAAGCGTCATCTTTCTCCTGCGGAACTACTGGTAATTTCGAACTGCTAACCCTGAGGTTAGCAGCCCGATTCGTAACCATTATGCTACCAGAGCTCCTTGACATCAAGAATAGCATACATTAAGAAAGCAAAAGGTCACTAAAAAGACAGGGAAAAAATTAAAGGCCAATTGGATGTCATAAAGGACTCTGAAACTTGTTTTCCAATGTAAATAAACTCGAACAACCGGAAGAAATTATGAAGTAAAAGAGCTGAAAAGAACATTTGAAAGGCAGCTTGAAAAAACAAAGTAAAGTATTACATGAAATGTACAAAGATCTGGAGTTAGAAAACCAAAAGGGAAGAACATGGTCAGCATTTCTCAAGTTGAAAGCATTGGGGTCAGGGGGTGGGGGTGGGGTGGGAATTCAAGCCTTGGATTGCAATATTGAAGAACTCAACTAAGGTGCATCTGACTGAAGCCCTGAATTCTTAATCCCCTCATATGCATATGTAAATTGGACAATGAATCAGGAAAATGGTAGAAGAATTGATGCATTTGAATTAAGGTGTTGGTGAAGAATATTGAAAGTTCCATGGACTTGTCAGAAGAACAAATAAATCTAAGTGCTCCTTAGAAGTGAGGAGGGTGAGACTTCATCTCTCATACTTTGGAAATGTTATCAGGAGGGACTTGTCCTGAAGAAGGACATCATGCTTGGTAAAATGGATAATCAGCGAAAAAGATGACCTATGGGTAAATATGCTGGTAGGTTTGAACTGCAAGAATTGGAGTTCAAGTTCACCAGCCACTTCTTGGAAACCCTATACAGGTTCACTATGAGTTGAAACTGACTCAACAGCCCTTAGCAAGAACAACCAATAAGATGAATTGGCACAGTGGCTGTTTCAGTGGGTTCAAACATAACAACAGTTGTGAGGATGTCACAGGACCAGGTAGTGTTACTTTCTGATGTGCATAGGGTCCCTATGTGTTGGAGCAAACTCATGGGCATCTAACAATAACAAAATGGGCAAAATAATGAATGACAATGGAAACATCAAAAGAAGAGGAAATACATAGAGTCATTGTACCAGAAAGAATTGGCTTATGTTCAGTTATTTCAAGATTCAATGAATGATATTGAAGAAAGAAGTCCAAGTTACATGAATGCATTAGTGGAAAACAAGGTTCCAGGAATTGACGGAATAAAAATGGAAATCTTTCAACAAACTTATGCAGCACTGGAAACACTTGTCATTGTCAGCAAATTTGGAAGATAACTCCTAGGCCAACTGATTGGATGAGATCAGTATTTGTGCCCATTCGAAAGAAAGGTGACCCAACAGAATGCATCAGTCATCAAACAATGTTCTCAACATCACATGCAAGTAAAATTTTGCTGAAGATAATTCAAAACCGGTTGTAGTGGTAAACCAACAGAGAGTTCCTGATATTCAAGCCCTACTCAGAAGATTCTGTGGGATGAGTGCTGTCACTGCTGACGTTACATGGATCTTGGCTAAAAGAAAAAATCAGAAAGATGTTTACTTGTGTTTTTTTGGCTGTGTAAAGGCATTCAACTGTGTGGATCATAACAAACTATGGATAATGTTGCAAAGAATCAGTAGTCCAGAACACTTAATTGTGCTCATGAGGAACCTGTACATTGGCCAAGAGGCAGTCATTCAGACAGAATAAGAGAATAATGAATAGTTTAGTATCAGGAAGTGTGTCAGGGTTGTATCCTTTCACTGTATTCAGTCTGTATGTTGTTGTTGTTGTCAGGTGCCATCTAGTTGGAAACGACTCATAGCGACCCCATGCACAGCAAAATGAAACAGTGTCCGATCCTGGGCCAACCTCACTACCGCTGCCACACTTGACACCATCAATGATTCCACCTGGCTGATCCATCTCGTTGGGGGTCTTCCTCTTTTTCTCTGACCCGCCATCTTACCCAGCATGACATCCTTCTCCAGCGACTGTTCCCTCCTGACAATATGTCCAATATACTGAGCAAATAATCTGAGAAGCTGGATTATTTAGAGAAGAATGTGGCATAAGAATTAGAGGAAGAGTTATTAACAATCTACAATGCAACCTTGCTTGCTGAAAGCAAAGAAGACTTGAAATACTGATGAAGATCAAAAATCCATGCCTTCAGCATGGATTGCACCTCAATGTAAAGAAAACAAAAATCCTCATAACTGAACCAATAAATAATATCAGGATTAATGGAGGAAAGATTGAAGTTGTCACAAAGTTTAATTTGCTCATATCCTCAATGAATGCTCATGGAAGCAAATGATGTGTTGCATTAGGCAAATCTGCTGCACAGGACCTCTTCAAGAGCAAAGAAGTCACTTTGAGGACTAAGGTGCACCTGACCCAAACCATGGTATTTTCAATTGCCTCATGAAAGTTGGATAGTGAATGAAGACCATAGAAGAATCGATACATTTGAATTAAAGTGTTGATAAAGAATATTGAAAGTACCATGGACTGTCAGAAGAACAAATCTGTCTTGGAAGAAGTATAGCCAGAATGCTCCTTAGAACTGAGAATGGTGAGACTTCGTCGCTTCTACTTTGGGCAGATTATCAGGAAGGACAGTTCCTGGAGCAGCACAACATGCTCGGAAAAATGGAGCATCAACAACAAAGAAGAAGACACCCAGCAAGATGGATCGACGCAGTTACAGCAATAATGGGTTTCAACCTAAAAACAATTGTGGGGGTGGCATAGGACTGTGCAGTGTTTCATTCTGTTGTGCACAGGGTTGCTGTGAATCTGAAATGATTCGACAGTACCTAACAACAACAACAACATCTTAGAAGCAGGAACAGATGATCCCAGGAGCATCAAGAAAAAAGAGCCACAGAGTATAGCCTTTGGACCTCAAGCCTTATGCAGAGGAGCAGTGGTGGCAGCAGCAGAGACAGTGGGCTTCCTGGCCCCTGAACGCAGAGTAAAGCAGAATGCCTTCAGGCAAGTAGCTAGCTTGCAGAAATGGAGAATCGGGTGCCTTTTGGGTGTTCGTCAGCAGAGCTAAAGGAGCTTGCAACACTTGTCAGAGCAGGGGAGAGGCCAAGAGGCCATGTGACTAAGGGACTGAGGACCAGAGAATGGTGCACTTGCAACGTGACTGAGAAGAGGTGCTTTTGACTGTTGACCTGCTGTGTCCTGATTGATTTCCAATCCTGAATCACACCCTATTAACTTCTGTAATAAATGCCATCATCGTGAGTATTGTCTGTGAGTTCTGTGTAGCCATTGCAGTGGATTATTGAACCCAGCAGAGAAGTAGAGTGAGGCTTGGGAAGAATGGTTGGTGTCAGCGTAGGGTAAAGAAGGTTGGAGGGTGGAGGCAGGTCTGTCCTCTGCCTTGTCAGAATCAGCCTTAGGCTGATGTGGAGTCGGATTCTCTTCCCCTGTGAAGTCAGGGGAGGTCACATGGCCTCCATGCCATCTTTGCAGAAGGTAGCTTTTGATTTTCGCATATGAGTTTGGAGAAGGCAAATTGAAGTCCTTAAAATTTTTTCATTTCCTAATGATGTGACTGCCATCCTACCAGTATTCTGGAAAACTAGTTTCCTTTTGTATTTTAAGGTTCAAATAATATGTTCCTTGTTATTGTTGTTAAGTACTGTAGAGTCAATTTAGTAGACCTGCCCCGTAGGATTTTCTCAGCTCTAAGCTATACAGATCCCCAGATCTTTCATACGCAGGACCACTAGGCGGGTTCAAAGTACCAACCCTCTGGCTAGTAGCTACGCACTTAACCTTAATGGCACCAGGGATTGATAGAATTTTTCAATGGTTTTGGGATAGAAGATGATAATAATAGTGAAGATTTGTGTCTTGATTTACAAGGGTTATCTCACTGAGACTCTGTAGGCAACTTGTGAAACAGGGACATACACTATCCTTATTTTATACCTGAAGAAACCAAGGCTCTGAACAGTCAAGTAAGTTGCCCACAGCGTGTACATGACAGAACTGGGATTCCAATCTAGGCAGTCATACTCTCCCCGCACCCTGCTGATAACTGAGTCATAACTGCTTTTCTTAGCTCCCCTCCCCAACACACATACCCTGAGTACATCAGGGATAACAGCTGACTTAAGGAATGACTCCGGGATCCAGCTATACTTGCCTTGCATTTCCTTGAGTCCACCAGGCAACTTGCCCTCTCAGAGTTTTTAGAATGTTGCTTATCCACAGTTCCTCTCTTCATTCACGTCTCTGCTCAGATAACAATTTCCTGACAAATGGACAACAACAGTCTCTTTGATTCTGTATCCCTTTCTCCGGCTTTCCTCCTATCGCTACCTGACAATGGATATTTATTATCAGCTCCCCTTAAAAGGATACAAGTTAACTTGAAGACAGAGACTTGTTTTCACTGCTTTTTTTCATTGTATGTAAGATGCACATTTTCCTACAGTTTTGCACTCTGGAAATCTGGATGGAGATGCAATTTACAATTGACAGTGTGTCCTAGTGTGGTGCAGTGAATTACTTCATCTGACCCTTCTAGGCATGGTCTTTGTGACTCCCACACAAATGAGGTGGGACTATGCAAATAAAGAGCTTATGACCCACCAAGGGGATTGGACAGCTGATTGCTGATGCAAATTAGATGCATGGAGCCCATTATTAAGTGCCATTGAGTTGGTTCTAACTCTCAGCAACTCCGAATAGGGTTTCCGAGGCTTTTAAATCTTTGCAGGAGTATAAAGTCTTATATTTCTTCCGTGGAGCAACTGGTGGGCTCAAACCACTGACCTTGTAGTTCACAGACCAGTGCTTATTGTATGGGGGATGGGGGGAGTGGGTGTGGAACCATGCAAATAAGGTGTATGGAACCCTAATGAGATTGGTCCGTTTTGCCATACCACTAGGCTTAAAGGGAGTCATGGGGAGAGTGCGGTAACAAGAAGACAGTGAGAGACTGTGGCATACATCAATAGTGAGAGCGATAGTGGCCTGAGACGGCTGCATGGAGCTAAGAGTTGGTGAGAAGACCCCCAGTAGGGCCCAGCAGCAGAGGATAAGGAGTGGCCCCGATTGAAGAACTACATCCTGTGTTCCCCCTGTTGCTTACTTCCAAGATGGTCTGCTTCCAAGTGAACCCCTCTTGCTTAACCTTAAGTGCAGTTTGTGAATCTGCAAGCAGCTGCAGCGAATTACCAGAACCAGAGATGGGACAGGAGAGTACTGAGGCAAGGGAGAGAAGTTGATGTCAGAGATGATGGAGTGGAGCAGCAATGTGGACAAGTTGAACATTTAGAGCATCTTTAACCTCCACCTCATAGGAACCAGCTTTGTGCTGATCCTTATAAAATAAATTATTCACTTACCTAGTTTAATTTATAGCATTGGTTAGTTTTTGTTGTTGTTGTTAAATACCATCACGTTGCTTCCAACCTATAGTGACCCTGTTATAGGGTTTCCGAGGAGAGGCTGGTGAGTTTGAACTGTTGACCCTGCAGTTCAAACTGATCTTATGGTCCAGTGCTTATCCTACAGTGCCATGCCAGCATTTTTTCTTTCTTGTTGTTAAGTGCCGTCAAGTCGATTCCGACCCGTAGCGACCCTGTATAGGGTTTCTGAGGAGCGACTGGTGAGCTTGAACCGCCGACCTTGCAGTTCAAACGGCTTTGCAGTCTGGCGCATTAACCCACAGCACCACACCAGGACTCCTTTAGTGGTACCTAAAATAAATGGCAAGTCATTAAAATGATTTTAGCATTGATAAAAATTCTATATATCCCACGGCCTAAAATCCTGTCTCAAGTCCTGGTGTGGTGTTGTAGGATAAGCACTGGACTTGCTAACCACAAGGTTGGTGGTTCAAACCCACCAGCCACTTCTCAGAAACCCTATACAGGGTTGCTGTGAGTTGGAACCGACGCCATGGCACACAACAACAAAATCTTGTCTGGTACACGTTGATAATTCAGTAATTACTTGTTAAATGATTGACTTAAATGGTTACTGTGTGCCAGAAACTATTTAAATACTTCTAATACTGTGGGATAATGCACTGGACCACAGGGTTGGTTTGAATTGCAAGGCCGGCAGTTCAAATTCACCAGCTGCTCCTTGGAAACCGTATACATGGTCACTATGAGTTGAAACTGACTCAGTGGCACTTAACAACGACAACACCCATCCTTGCAATTCCCCTGGTATGATTCTTTCTGTGACTCAGGCGGTAGTAATGACTCAAAGTGACCCCGCATGTACAGAGTAAACCTGCTCCACAGAGTCTCCAAAGCTATGGCCTTTCCGAAGCAAACCACCAGGCCTTTTTTCCAAGGCTCTGAGTGGATTTGAACAGTCAACTTTTTAGTTAGGAGTGAAACACTGGACAGTTTGTGTCCCCCAGGGACTCCCAGGCAGTATGGTAATGGAAGCTGAACATGTCCGAATCACTTTAGAAGGCTGGGCACTCACAGGGAGCCCTTGTCTTCTCTGCAGTGGGACTATAGGGGTTTGGTTGCCTTGTCCCCACTTGCTTCCATTCTTCCCAGGGACCTTAGTGGACACCTGCTGCCTGCTTGGCAAGAGAAGCCCTTGAGAAGCTCACAGTGTGGTTGGAGTGCCAGAAACTAAGCAAAGACAAAGCTGCCATGTACTCTACCCCAGTCTGAGGGGTACAGGGGATGTCTCCAAGAAAGGCTTCCTGGAGGAAGCTATGTCTCATCTGGATTTGAAAGTCAGCCATTGCCTATGGAGCTAGAAGGGATGAGATGAAACGGCACAGAGCCCAGGCCTACGCAAGGAGGGAATCGTGTTAAGTAGCTTGGATTTTGTCTTGGAGGTCAAGGCTATTTAAAGCACATAGTCATGTGCCCATTGGCGGTTTATATCACTCTGGCAGCCAAAATAGTAGGGTTGTTGTTAGACGCCATCAAGTTGGTTCCGAGGGCTTCCAGGCTATAAATCTTTACAGGAGCATAAGGCCTCATTTTTCTCCAGTGGATTGGCTGGTGGATTTGAATTGCCAACCATGTGATTTGCAGACCAGTGCTTATCTGACAGCACCACCAGCACGCCCACAATTGTAGGGTTGGGCCAACATCAGAGGGCTAGTTAAGACACTTGAACTAATCAGAGTGAAGGCCAGGTTATTTCAACAACAATGACTGAAGGATGGTGAGGAGGCATTTGGCAGGGAATGCTGGCCAGAGAGGGTTCTCTGGTAGTGCAGTGGTTAAAGCACCCAGCTGCTATCTGAAAGAAAGATATGACAGTCTGCACCCATGAAGATTACACTTTTGGGATACAATAGCGAATAATTGTTATCAGGACCGATTATAAGGGCTGGAAATGTAAAGGTAGACGTTTGGGGGCAAAAGGAGGGGAGTGATTAACCCTGCAGTCTAGGAGCAGAGGTCCTTGGCACCATCAAAGGAGAAGAGCAGAACATGGAACCCTACCCAGAGAAGCAGTGATAACAGGGATGGAGGCAGAGCGAATGACGACGTAGGGAGATGGAACAGCTGGGGACTTTGGACCCAGAGAGGGAGAGGGGCTGTATGCAGACGGGGGGACAGGCTTGTGGGGTATACCCTTTGGTTGATGGATGATGCATGGAAGGGATTGTAACCATGGCAAGGAGACGATATACAACGGGATCAATGTGAAGCTGATGTACTCCCATGTAAACTATCACAAAATTCACAATAAAGCATTTAAAAAAAAAATTACAGCCTTGAAAACCCTGTGGGACAGTTCTACTCTGTTGTATAGGGTCACTGTGAATCGGAATCCACTCAGTGGCAACAGGTTTGGGGTTTTGGCTGGTCAGCGATATCTGGATTGGGTGAGTGAATGGCCAGAAGGTGGCGCTATTCACCAAGAAAATCCTGGAAGACCAGGTTTGGGACTTGGGGAGATAGTTTCGTTTTGAATACAAGGAGTTTGAAGTGCAAATGAAAACAGGAACAGATCATAAAGATTTTTAAAGTCCATAGTAACCAGTTTAGATTTTATCTTAAGAATCATGAGAGCTATGGGAAAGAAAAGAAATGACCAGATTTATTTAAAAACCACTGCTCTGGCTTCCCGAGTCCTGGTGTGGCGCTGTGGGCTAATGCTTCAGACTGCATTGTTGTTTGAACTGCAAGGTCGATGGTTCAAGCTCACCAGCGGCGCCTTGGAAACCCTATACAGGGTCACTGTGGGTCAGAATTGATTCGACGGCACTTAACAACAACAACAACTCTGGCTAATGGATGATCCAGGCTTGAGGTGGCAGTGATCTGAAGAGCGCAGCAGCTGCAGGGATAGAGAACAAGTGAACAGACTCCAAAGTTGTGTAGAGCAGGCTTTGGTCAGAGATTGGAGGTGGAACAGAGGGGCAAGGAAAGAGAACATCCATGGGGCCATTTTGCTCTCTGGTGTATCAACTGAGTGGGTGGTGTTGCTGGTTTCTAGTTTAACTCTGCTGAATCCACTTGCCAGGGAACAGAGGAAGACTGTTTCCAATGTAAGACAATAGACCAGTTCATACTTTCATAGCCCTTACCTCTCACCATGAGTCAGAGTCAGCTCTACAGCAACTAAGAACATGGACCAGCAAACTCCCTTAATCCTCCCAGCAATCCTATGAGGTTACTATTATCATCTTCATTTTCCAGATGAGAAAATTGAAGCAAAGATAAGCTAAGTAACTTGCCCACTAGTGAGGGGTGATGGAGGTGTGCAGTCCAGTCGGTTCTGATTCATGGCGACCTGATAGTCTTTCCAAGGCTGTGAATCTTTACGGGACCAGAAAGCCTCATCTTTCTCCAAGGACTGTATTCAGACTGCTGGCTGTGCATTTCGCAGCCCAGCGTGCAAGCCACTGCGTTACCAGGGCTTCTTAGTAAGTAGTGGAGCGCTCATTGGAATTGACGCAGTCTGGCTAGCGTGTGCTCTGTTTCCCCCATGTGATGAGAGGACGCTCTAAGTGATGAATCGTGTTTGCACACGAGGACCTGAAAAGATCTTTGGAGCAGCCTCGTGGAGAGAAAAATTCATGGGCCAGCAGATCCAGTGAGGGATTTGGACTACAGCTAGAGATTGTGGAGCCAGGAGAAGGTGGGAATTATGGAAGGAATGTGGCCAGAGGCACCTGGAAGGCAAACATAAGCATTCCATTGGATGGGTGAGTGGGGGGCAAATGTATTTCCTCTGCGCATTCATCAATTGGCATCTGGTTTATAGGTCACCAATCAACATTTATTGAGTTCACCCCCCTGAGTTTGATTAGCTCTAGGTACCATGGCAAGGTAGAGTTCCTGGACCTCCTAGGGACCCTCCGGACTGCTAGTAACCCTTTCTACTCTCTTCTGCTGTGAGATTCCACTTGGTGGCCTGGTGACTTACCTGGACATCTGGTTTGTTATATCTCAACTGCAACTGGAGAGCCACCATCTACCTCTGCCAACTTTGCCAGCTCCCAGAGCTCCTCCCCATGTCCAGCAGAGGGTGCCCTTGCACGGCAGGGCAGGGTCCCTTTCCTGAGCGTGGTCAAGCCCTCACAGGCTTGGGAACAGAGCCCAGCGAGGCTGAGTGTTGGGCTGCTAGCCACAGACCAGCAGTTCCAATGCACGAGATGCTTTGCCGGAGACAATGGCGCTCTCTATGGCGTGTGGCCATAAAGATTTGGGGCAGTTCTACCCTGCTTGCTAGGGTCACTGTGACCTACTCACTAGCTGTAGGGTTTGGAAACTGTTGAGGTCTCAGGATTAGTTAGTAACTGCTTGCCTTCTCTGTCAAGTATTCATTCATTTGAAATTTGCAATTTAAACACAGGCTAGCTTTCCATTTATTTGTTGTTGTTGTTAAGTGTCAGTTCTGACTCATAACCATCCTGTATAGGGTTTTGGTGAGCAGTCCAATGCTTATTCTGCAGTGCCATCTTTAATTCCTTTCAGCAGTGTTTGTATCATTTTCAGTGCACAACCCTTTCACCTTCCTGGTTCACTTTGTCCTTACGCACTCTTTTAGATGCTACAGAAAATGGAATTGTTTTCTTAACTTCATTTTCATATGGCTCATTGCTAGTATATAGAAATACAACTGACTTTTGTGTGTTGGACCAGACGACACGAGCTTTATCCCTTCCTCTTGTATGGGAGAGTCTCTTTAGGCTCATTCTCTGTCATCTTTGCCCTTTGAAACCAAAGCCACTGCCATGGAGTCACGTCCACCTTGGAGACACCTCATAGGACAGAGGAGACCTGCTTCCTAGACTTCCCAAGGCTGGCATCGTTACAGAAGTAGCCTGCCACACCTTTCCCCATTGGAGCATCTGATGGGTTCAGACTGTGACTTTTGGGTCACAATTCAGACCTTAACCACTGCAGCACCAGGGCTCCTAATCATCTACAGAATCATAAAAATATTCTTTTTTATTTTTTAATCTTAAATATTCCTGAAGTATACCTGTGGACCCAGTTTAAGAAGTATTGTTCCAGGATTATTGTCGAAGTAGTTTTTTCCCCTTTCTCTCTTTCTCGTGTGCTAAGTATATCCCTTGTCTGTGAGTGGATTTCAACTCACAGGGACCCTGTAGGGCAGAGCAGAACGGCCTTATAGGGTTCCAAAGCTGTAATCTCTACAGGCACACACTGCCTTGTCGTTCTCCCTCTGAGCAGCTGTTAGGTTTGAACCACTGACTTGTCATTTATCAGTAGGGCACTTAACTACTGCATCACCAGGGCCCCTTGTGTCATCCCCACAATGTGTCGTAGAGAGCAGCTCTATTCTTTACTCCTAATGTGCAAAGGGACAATTTTGGGAATTAGGGAGCCTTATTCCTGCTCAACAAAGCTGGGTGTTAAGACTGTTATCTCACTGTGGACTTGGGAAAACCATATTTGGAACTGAGAGCTGAGCAGTGACCCACCACAGAGCAGCAAAGACCAGTGACTGAATGCCGGCTGGGGAGCTGCAGTACAGGCAAACTAGGATGTGCTGGACTGTCTCACCAAGAGTGCATGGAATGGGGTGGGGTACTCCTCTAGAAAAAGGTTTCTGTTGCTTAAAGGGGCAGGCAAGGGGCCACGGGCAGGCAAAAACAAGAAATGTGTCCTACTGCTACTAATCTTCATGTTGACACCCCATCTTTGTATCCAGCCCACCTGTCTCCTTGTCTCCACACCCCAGGCCCAGTGGTCTCTGGTTATCTGTATGCAGATGTCCTACATATGAGTAAGTATTGCTACAAATTCATAGCACCCTTTATTAAACAAAGCTAACAAAACATGAAACTATTGTTTCTCAACATCTCATCTTCCTAGGCCTGTACACCTCTGAAGAGGGTGCTTCTATCCCTCTAACCTTGCCCCCAAAGAATTCTGTGCTCTTCGATTTACACCACATCAAAGCAACAGTGTTGGCATCCATGAAGGACTCAGATTGTGTTCCTTTGAAATGTTCTTTGAGTTTTAGAAAAAGAAGTCTAAGTGGTTAACAGGATCGGGGCTGTAGGGAAGATGGGGTAAGATTTCCCAACAAGACTCTTGTAGGACAGCCCTTGCTAACCTTCAGGAATGAGCAGGTACGTTGTGATGGGAAACAATCCCTCAGTCCAACGTTTCTCTTCACCAAGGCAGTTTCTCATTTTCTTAAAACTTCTTCATAGTAAACCCCCATGGCCTTCCTGTATCATTCAAGGAGATCAATTAAGATGATCTACTTTGAAATGCCAAGAAAAAGTCTCTATAACCTTCTGAGTAGACCTCTCTCCTTTGAATTTATCTGGTTAATTGCATCCCCTCAGAAGCCACTGTTTTAACTGCTGCTTTTTTTTGAAGGCACCCTAAGGAGACTAAAGGAGCCCTCATGGCTAACCAAAAGATCAGCAATACAAACCCGCCAGCCACGCCGCAGGAGAAAGATAAGACAGTGTGCTTCCATAAAGATTCACAGCCACAGAAACCCTCTATGAAACAATTCCCTTCTGTTCTACACGGCTGCTGTAAGTCAGAATCAACTCGATGGCAGTAGTAGGTAGTAAGACTGGTGGTGGTGGTGGCTGTGTGCCGTCGAGTCGGTTCCAACCCACAGTGACCCTGTACAGGGTTTCCGAGGCTGTAAATCTTTACGGGAGCAGAACGCCTCATCTTTCTCCCACAGAATAGCTGGTAGTTTCGAACTGCTGACCTTGCGGTTTGCAGCCCGATTCGTAACCACTACGCTACCAGAAGCAAGTATGTTACTGAAGGAACATGTGTGCAGCCATCCAGTGATAGCAGAGATATATTTTTTAATGTTGTGTTTGGAATCAGCCCACGTATGTGAAACCCTAGTTGTTGTTGGTTCTGACTCATAGTGACTTTGTATAAGGTTTCAGGGGAGGAGCTGGTGGATTTGAACTGCTGACCTTGTGGTTTGCAGTGCAGGGCCGATCTTACAGCACCACACCAGGAATCCAGAGCCCTAGTAGCAACACTCTATGACTTACCGTCATACACCTGATAAAAGTCAATGAGTTCAAAACTGGACATGTTTCTTTTTCCCTCTGAGCCTTTTCTTCCCCTACACACCCCGACCCCCCTTTCAATTGAATTAAGGTATGACACCACCATCTTCCATCTGAGTAGCTTCTAGGACATTTAAAAGCCTCTTGTGCTTTGAAAAATGGTATTTGTAATGTTCTACTATATTGTTCTGGAGTCCTGGTGTGATAACCTGGGCTGGGCTGCTAACCATATTCAGCAGTTTGAATCGACCAGCCACGCAGTGGGAAGAAAGATGAGACTTTCTATTCCCATAAAGATCTACAGCCTCTATGTTGTTGTTGTTAAGTTCCGTCGAGTCAGTTCTGACCCATAGCAACCATTTGTAGGGTTTCTGAGGAGCCGCTGAGGGGTTTGAACCGCCTGTCTTGTGGTTCAAACTGACTTTGCAGCTAGCGCATTATCCTGGAGCACCACACTAGGACTCCTATACAGGGTCACTATGAGTCTGAACTGACTTCACAACACATTACCAACCACCACCACCACTAGTATTAATAGCTCTGGTGGCATAGTGGCTCATGTGTTGGGTTGCTACCCACAAGGTCAGCAGTTTGAATCCACCAGCCACTCCATGGGCCTGCTGCCACAAAGATTTACAGCCTTAGGGACCCTATCCAGCATGACATCACGATGAGCTAGGAGCAACTCGGTATACAGCAGCAGCATTACTGCTATTTTTTTTTTTTTTTTTAAGTTTTGTTTATTTTAATTTCTTTATGAGTATTTGAAACGCTTATCACATATAACTGGTAACTTCGACCTCATTTTCTGTCAATTGATTGTTTATATCCTTTTCCCATTTCCCTTTTGGGTTTAATATATATATATTTCACTGTTGTTGATGAAAATTTTCATCCAAATTAGGTTCCCACTTAACATTTTCTAGACAATCTGTTCAATGGTATTGGTTAGATTTTTCAGTGCATCAGCTTCTTCATTACTTCCCTTCTGGTTGTTCTATTTCCAGTAACCTAGTTTCCCTGCCCCCTTGTCTTCTCATCTTTGCTTTAGAGTAAGTGTTGCTGATTTTTTAAAGGAGCACGGTACTCGAGACTATTGTTTATTTTATGAGGTGGCCTCATGGAATAGTTTTAGTTCAAAGCTTTAAAAGTATCTCAGGGCAATAGTCTTGGGGAGCCTTCTAATCTCAACTGGTCAGGTAAGTCTGGACTTGTTAAGAATTTGATTTCTGTTCCATATTTCCCCCTTCTGTCAGGATACATCTATTGTGTTCCTACTCAGAAACAGCAGTAGTGATAGCTGGGCACCATCTAGTTCTTCTGGTCTCAGGGCAGATAAGGTCATGGCTTTTGTAGACTGAATGTATACTTAAAACTGAGTATGGTCTTGTATCCTACTTTATTTTTATCTACTATTGTATTTTTCCTCAAAAATCATTTTAATAACTACATACTAGTCCACCATTTAAATACAGCCATTATTTGCACTATAAATGACTCCCTATTTTGGGGCATTCAGGTATATATGTATTTGTTTGCTGTAATAAAGAATGCTGTTTTGAAACTCCTTGTGTATACGTGTATATGTACATTTTAAAATATATAAATTTGCGTATTGATATGTATCATCTGGTCTCTGGTTATTTTCTTGAGATAGATTTTTACTCACGCTACCACTTATAATACATGGCAAACTGCTCAGAAGAACGATCCCAAACCATTTACACAATCCAGAGTGTATTAGGCCCCACCTCGCCACCGCCTGTCTAGCAGTGAGATGAGCATTCTCAAAACTCTACGCCAATTGTTGTTGCTCTTCCTTTAAAGGCCCATTTTCCCACATTCCCCTGGGGCAATAGTAGATGGTCTTATGCCCAAGGTGCTTCCAGATACCATTTCTTTTTATGACATTAACACATTAACTGGAGTCCTGGTGTGGCGCTGTGGGATAAAGCACTGGACCACAAGGTTAGTTTGAATCATAAGATTGGTGGTTCAAACTCACCAGCTGCTCCGTGGAAACCCTATACAGGGTCAGTATGAGTTGGATCTGACTCGATGGCACTTAACAACAACAACAACATTAACTGAACATCCCCATGATCCCTGGTCCCTTTTCCTGTGGGTGGAAATATAACCCGTGATGATAATATACTGGTTGGTCTTGTCTCCCTGCTCCCCTTACCCTGAGATGTTTAGTATCGTGGCATGTCTCCCTAGTGACGACACAGGTTCCACAGACCAGGAGTTGTTTCTAAAGGTAACTGGCTCAGGTAAGGTACAAACTTAAAATGAACTGATCCGGTCTCTGAACTCTGGGTATGGCCTTTCCAGTTTACACTGGCTTTCAAATTCCTATTCGGTGCACTTGCAGTTATCCTACAAGTGCTGTTCTAACTGCAAGAAAAAAGACAATTCTATTTAGTTGTTGTTGTTAAGTGCTGTCGAGTCGGTTCTGACTCATAGCGACCCTGTATAAAGTTTCTGAAAAGCCGCTGGTGGGTTTTCACTGGTGAATTTGTGGTTTGCAGTCCAGTGCTGATCCATACCAAGAGTCTATTATTCATTTTGTGAAAAT
The DNA here is from genome assembly GCF_000296735.1 of Chrysochloris asiatica. Taxonomy (NCBI): domain Eukaryota; kingdom Metazoa; phylum Chordata; class Mammalia; order Afrosoricida; family Chrysochloridae; genus Chrysochloris; species Chrysochloris asiatica. The sequence goes on along the minus strand of NW_006408541.1, from coordinate 19,891,721 downwards.
CAACTAATATTGTTCATTGCTTTTTACAAGGATAAGTCAAAAAGTATTGCTACAAAATTAAAACCACCTTTATTAAACAAAAATATCAAAAAGTAAAACGATCGTTTCTTGACAGGTCCTCCCTCTGTGTGTACACTCTCCTCAAGGCATTGCTGCCATCTCTCTAGCCCGCCCCACCCCCAAGAACTCAGTGCTCTTCCAACTATGCCACACCAAAACAGCAGTGTGGGTGTGCTAGTGCTAGGGTAAAGCACAGATCATGTTCCTTTTAAATGTTCTTTGAGTTTGGGAAACAACAGGAGATCTGAAGTGGCAAAGTCAGGACTGCAGGGTAGATGAATGTCTCCCAGGACATTCCCTGTCACCTTCAAGAATGAGCAGGTACATGGTCAGAATGGGAAAAAATTTCTTGGCATAACTTTCCTGGCGTTTTTCTCACCAATGCAGACTTCATAATAATAATCATCCTGCATCCTTCAAGAAAATTAATCAAGATGTCCCTCCTTTGGAATCCCAAAATGTAGTCACATAACCTTTTGAGGTGAACTGAACTCGCCCAACAGATCTACGCAGAAGCCAACTTTTTTTTGGGGGGGGGCAGGGGGGCGGTTGGACTTTTCTTTTGAAAGCACCTTAACAAGACTTGTCGTTGTTGTTAGAGGCCATCGAATTGGTACCAACTCATAGTGACCCTGTGCACAATGAAACACTGCCCAGTCCTGGGCCAACCCATAATCACTGCTACTCCTGAGCCCGTTGCTGCCACCACTGTGCCAATTTATCTCATTGGGGGTCTTCCTCTTCTTCTCTGACTCTCCACTTTACCAAGCATGATATCCTTCTCCAGTGACTAGTCCCTCCTGATGTCTTCAGTATGAGAGATGAAGTCTGGTCATCCTGGCTTCCAAGGAGCACTTCTTCCAACACAGATTTGTTTGTTCTTTTGGCAGTCGTGACACTTTCAATATTCTCCTCCAACACCATAACTCAAATGCATCAATTCTTTATGGTCTTCCTTATTCACCGTCCAACTTTCACATGCATATGAGGTTACTGAAAATATGGCTTGGGTCAGGCGCACCTTAGTCTTCAAACTGGCATCTTTATTCTTGAACACTTTAAAGAGGTCTTGTGCAGTAGATTTACCTAATGCAATACATCGTTTGATTTCTTGGCTGCTGTTTCCATCAGTGTTGATGGTTGATCTGAGCAAATTGAAGTCTTTGACAACTTCAATCTTTTCTCTGTTGATAAGAATGTTGTTTATTGGTCCGGTGGTGACGATTTTTGTTTTCTACATTGATATCTGTTTTCTACATTGCATCTACATTGAGATGCAATCCATACTGAAGGCTGTGGTCTTTGATCTTTATCAGTATTGTAAGCCCTCTTTGCTTTCAGCAAGCAAGGTTGTATCATCTGCATATCACATACTGTTACTGATTTCTCCTCCAATCCTGATGCCCCCTCTGATGCCCTGTTTTTCTTTATATAATCCAGTTTCTCGGATTATGTGCTTAGCATACAGGTTGAATAAGATTGGTGACAGAATACCACCCTGGTGTACACATTTCCTAATTTTAAACCATTCAGTGTTCCCTGGTACTGTTTAAACAACGCCTCTTGGTCTATGTACAGGTTCCTCATGAGCACAATTAAGTGTTCAGGAATACAAATACTTCGCAATGTTGTCCATAGATTGTCGTGATCCACATAATCGAATGCCTTTGTGTAGTCAGTAAAGCACAGGTAAGCATCTTTCTGGTATTGTCTGCTTTCAGCCAAGATCCATCTGACGTCAGCAATGGCATCCCTCATTCCATGTCCTCTCCTGAATCCAGCTTGAACCTCTGGAAGTTCTTTGTCATTGTATGCTTGTAGCCGTTTGGGGATTGTCTTTAGTAAAACTTTACTCGCATGGGGTATGAAAGCTATTGTCCAGTAATTTCCATATTCCATTGGGTCACCTCTTTTTGGAATGGGTACAAATACAGATCTTTTCCGGTGAGTTGGTCAGGTAGTTGTCTTCCAAATTTATTAGCATCGATGAGTGAGTGCCTCTAGTGCCACCTCAGTTTGTTGGAACATTTAAATTTGTATTCCATCAATTCCCAGTGCCTTATTCTTTGCCAGTGACTTCAGTGCACATTGGATGTCTTCCTTCAGGAGCATTGGCTTTTTTTCATATGCTACTTCTAGAAATGGTTGAACATCGACCCTGTCTTTTAGGTACAGTGACTCTGTGTATTCCTTCCATCTTGTTTTGATGCTTTCTGCGTCGTTCGATATTTTGCCCATCAAATCCTTCAATACCACAAGTTAAGATTTGAATCTTCTCTTCAATTCCCTCAGCTTGAGAGATGCTGAGCGTGTTCTTCCTTTTTGGTTTCCTAACTCTACGTCTTTTCACATTTCGTTATGGTATTTGACTTTGTCTTCTCAAGCTATCAAGACTAAGACAAGTGTATTACTGAGAGGACTTGTCTCAGCCATCCACTGATCAGAGACATGTTTAAACACGTTTTGTTTGGAATCAACCTGTGCATGTATGAACTAGCACACAGTGCTTTTTGACTTGCCCTCGTACTTGACAAAATGCATTCACACACAGGGTTACTTTGAACCTCAAAGCAATTCTGGGAGTTAGGTATGTTTACCTCTGTTCTATTGATGAGGCACAGCGAGGGGAAGCCACTTGGCCAGCGTTGTTGGACTTGTGAGTCAGTGTTGGATCTCTAGTTCTCACTGTCTAAGAAGAGGATAGCCAGAAGAGTGATGGTTACTTTGGGGAGATGAATACTAGCTTTGGTGGAAGAAGAGAAGCTGGAGTGGTACTGAGGCACAATCGGGGCACGTGAACAGCCGTGGAAGTTAGGCCCCTCCCCTGTTGCTCCCATTCTTGGTACAGCCCAGCAGGAGCAGGCTCTCCTGCTCTCCAGGGTGACTGCTTCCAGGTGGTGGGCCCTTGGGCAGGTCACTGCATTCTCTGAGCCGCAGTTTCCCCATTGCAAAATGGGAATAATCACCCTTCTCTGCCTTGTTAGAATGGCTTTGAGGATCTGGTAAAGTGTAGCATACAATACTGCCTTGGAAACTTTGAAGTGTGGTGCCGGAGGACCCAAGTAAGTAAGTAAACTGGGTTTATGAGCTTCCCGTCTGTGGTTAGAATTGTTTCTAATCAGGAAGGAAGACAGGCCAGGATTCCACTAAGAGTTCCTCGTTCCCTGCCACCGCCACCCCACTTCCTACCTCTTCTTTTTCTCTTTGTTGTTTGACGATATCCTTGTAAAAAGACACAAGGGTTTAACGTGTACCATAGAAATGGGCTGTGCCACTTGCCCCACCTGTGTGCTCCCCAGAATGCACCCCCACACTCTGCAGAGAGAGCCACGGTTGTGGATAAGATTAGTACAGCTCCTTCCAGACATAGCAAAACAGAAAACAATGGCAGATTTCTGTGATGTTATTTTTTCAACACATATACACATGCACTCTTTACAGTTTACAAAAATGTCTTTGCCCTTCCACCCCTTGCTTTTCCTCTTCAACCATTTTATCTTGGAGACTTCTGTACATCAGAGCCACCTAATTATTTGTCACCCCTGGGCATTTAGCCATGGTCAACAATGACCCACTGCCAATTTTTAAGATTGTTAACAGTGCTGTATCAAAATGCATGTCAAATAAGTTTGTACTCTCAAAGTATTTTGAAGTCCAGTTGCCAGTGACACACATTTTGACGTTTGGTTGCAGTGCCAAATGGCCAGATTCCACTGCCAGCAACTGTGCTCAGCCTGTCCATTTTCCTACGGGAGTTCTCATCCAGGGGTGGCTTTGCTCCTGGAAGGGCAGGGAATGCTGCTAAACACCTAGCAGGGAAAGGAGTTGTGTGGACAGCTCTGAAGTTGAGAAGCCCTGGCTACAGCTGTGCTGGGCATTGTCTTGCTTTTCCAACTGGCTAACCTGTAAGTTGAAAATGATGCCTTATTTTGCATCTCTGGAGGGGTCTGGAGTTATTTTTACTTATGAACATGTATTTTTTTTAAAAGCCATCAAAGTTTTGTTTTGTTTTGTTTATCTACATCTCTGTGGTTATTAGTGGTGTCCTGGTGTGGCGCTGTGGATTAATGTGCTGGAGTGCAAGGTTGATTTGAACTGCAAGGTCGGTGGTTGAAGCTTACCAGCTGCTCCTCAGAAACCCTATACAGGGTTGCTGTGAGTCAGAATCAACTCGGTGGCAGTTATCAACAATGACATGGTTATTAATTTGCAGTCTGTTCTCAAGATTTCATCCTGTGCAGTGCTTGACTGCTCTGTTCCTTGTGTATAGAAAGTCAGTGTGGGCCTTGGGTTCAAGGACCCCATGCACTGATCTTTACAGCATCTCTATAACTCTTCCAAAGCACCTTCCCCCAGGGCGCGCCTTCAGGTTCAAGGACCCCATGCACTGATCTTTACAGCATCTCTATAACTCTTCCAAAGCACCTTCCCCCAGGGCGCGCCTTAAGAATCACCTTAGCACAGAGACCCCTTTTGCAGCCCAGGGCTCCAAAACAACACGCATTCTGTGCTGCCATTGTGGATGCAGAACTCCCAGACTCCCAAGGAACCAGTCCTCGTGCTCCTTCCTCAGTTTTGGAACCTGACATCCACTCAGCCCGGGACTGTGGCAGCTGAACCAAGACCCCTGGATGCTCAGCGGAGCATCAGCACATTCCGTGGGAAAGGCGTGGTGGGGCATGGGGCGGGCTTCTGGAGAAATGCCCCACTCCTTTCACCTGGATGGGGGGCAGTTTGGAGCAAGTACTATGGAGGAATTGCTAGTATCACCTGGATCTTCCCAAGACAAAAGGGCCCACATAGCAGAAATGGTGCCCACTTCCCCGCAGCCTGTGCTTGTGGTTCCACTTGGGGTGGAATGACATGATAGCAGACTTGGAAATGGGCAGGCAGTTCCTGGCCCTGGTCCCAGGGACAAGACTCGTGCCAGCATGACTGTGATTTTGAGCTGCAGCCCAGTGTGGTTTTTCAGTAAAGCAACGACCTATCGGGAGGCTGCCTGGTCTGATGGCTTTTTCACTTTCCAGAATCCACACAAATTGTGTTGGTGGAATGGAGCACCCAGTGTCTGGGAACGCCTGGGACCCCTCTGCATTTCAGATTTCCCAAGAGAAAAAGCAGTTAGTAGGCTCACAGTTGGAGGCATGGTGTAAAGGGAAGACTGAGGTCTGCACGCTGGAACCTGAATGCTGGTCCTAACTGTGTGACTTTGGGCAAATAAGTCACTTGACCTTTACTTTGGGCCTCAGCTTCCTCGTTAACTGGTTATTAGAAACATTCACAATTTTCTTAAAGAACACTGCCAATTAAGTAAAACTAGCTAAAATAAACTTCAATTTTTAAAGTAGAGTGTTGAAATAGTGTTGCTTCTCTGTTAACTTTTCTGTTTTTCTTACTCAAAAGTAACAGATGCTCAGAACAGGAAAACTAGGGAAGATACAACCAAGAAAAAAGTAATTCATAAACAACACCCATAATCCCACCCACCCAGAGATCACAGTGTTGACATCTTGATGGGCCCCTTCTTCTACCTAAGAGATTCTTAGCCTGGATCCATGGGTGGACTTTACAGGGACTAAAATTATGTGTGGGTTTGGACTTCTGTTCTCATTAAATTCTCAGAGCTTTCTGACTTTGCCCAAACAGAGAAACCTCTGTGTTAGGAACTTTCTAGGCATAGACACTAAAAGCTTTTATTTATTTATCTGATGGGATCTTACAGGCTATTTTGCAGCCTGCTATTTTAACTTACTAATGTATTGACCTTGTTCCTAAATATTCTGTCATCTTCTGTTTCATCACTTAACTATGCACAATTTACCAAATTCACTGCTGTGTTACATTAAAGCTTTTTTCATCATGTTTTTGCTTATGAAGAGTGTGCTGCAGGTATAAATTAGATGAAAAATTATTAGAATTTAATGAGAAAATAAAAATATGGACAATTTGAACATCTTGACAAAAGATGCCAAACAATCCTACAGTGCAAAGAAATGCCCAATAAGAACCAAACAAGGAATTTACAGTAATACTTTCAGCCAATTATATTTAAGCCAACAAATACTTTGTTGGTGGTAAGAGCCATGTATAGGGTTTCCAAGGAGCAGTTGGTGGGTTTGAACTGCCAACCTTGCAGTGCAGTGCTTATCCTACAATGCTACACCAGGATTCCAACAAATATTGAGTCGGTTCCAACTCATAGCAACCTTATATCGAGTTTCTGAGGAGTAGCTGATAAGTTTGAATGGCCACCTTTGTGGTTAGTAGTTCAGTGCTTATCTAATGGTGCCACAAATACCAGGCCCTTGTTATATGCCTGTGCCACATACCAGGGACTCAAGTAGTAGCCCAGACACAAACCTCACTGAACTTAGAGAACATGGAACAACTAACTACATGCAGAAACAAGAGTTTGTTTCACTAAACTGCTTATGTGACTACAGTAAACCTGGCCATGAAATCAATTCTGACTCCTGGCAACACTGTGTGTGTCGCAGTAAAACTGACTTGTAAGAAGTGCATTACCAGGCCTTTCTTACGAGACACCCTCCGGGTAAGTTTGAACCTCCAACCTTTGGATTAACAGCCAAGTGTATTAATCATTTGCACCACCCAAAGATCTCTGTGGTACAGAAGAACCCTGTCCTACCTCCCTGCCTTTGAGAAGGCTGAACATTTCCAGACTTGAGCACTTGACAGCTTGACCTATTCCAAGATCACACTCAATCCAGGTGCCTCTGCGGTGGCTCTGGATGAAAACCATTCAACTTCTGCTTGTTCTCTTGCAGGTACAAGAAGCTCACCACCTTCTGATTCAACCTCTGTCTGCTTGCTTGAGACTTTTCCTTATTTTAAACTGAAACGCCCCATCCTATAACTTCTGATTGGCCCCAGAGCTTCATAGAATAAGTCTGTCCTATGCCCAAACCTGCAGAGATCTAAAGAGGATGATGCTTCCCTTGGTCCCATGGTCTCGTCGTTGAGGGAATACCAAGAGTCTGTAATGTCTGTCTGGCAGGCAGAACTTGACAACCCCCTGTTGATTCATCAAACTCTGCACATGCCCAGACCGTCCAACAGTGGATCTATGAACAGATGGCCACAATAGGGGGCCAGCGAGGCCCAGACCTTTGAGGACAGACTCTGCTGGTGACTCTAGAAAAGGTTCTGCAGCTTCTAGAAGTGGGTGGGACTGTGGGAGAAGATGGGTCCACCATGACTGAAGCACTTAATCTGCTGTTCTTCCTCAGAGAGCCTTAGATAGTGCTTTGTACGCAGGCTTCATGTGGTGTTTGGGGAGGAGAAGCTGTCTTGTTGGAATGGGGGTTTTGATTGAGCAGTTCTAGAGTAAAGCTGTGAGTCTGCATTTCTTACAAGCTTCCAGCTGATGCTGTTAGTCATCAGAGCAGACTTTGAGGGCAGTGATGGACATCAAAATCTCCCTGGGGGAGCTTTAAAAATAGTCTGCCTTCCCCCAAACTTACTGATGCAGAATTTTTCTGGGAATCCACTTACTCAGTAGTCAACCTAGATGGATATGGGCGACGTCCTCTAAGAAAGAGAGATTCAGGCATCCCTGAAGTTCCTGTTTGCTTTCCTGCAGGACAGCTGTGTTTCTGTCCCATAGCAAGAAACAGTTGATGGCCCAGGGGCTGGTCAACAATGAAAGTGTCATCCCCCACCCCCCGCCCCTCATGATGAAGGTGCTGTCTATCAACACAAGTCCCACCCACCTATATGCGTTCTGGAATGCCATGGAAATGAATTTGTTCCAGGGTGCAAATCCTTTACTCTGTATATCAGCATGGAATGCGGAATGGAGGATGTTGTTGTTACGTGCCATTGAGTGTGATCTGACGCATAGCGACCCTGTACAGGGTTTCCAAGGAGCAGCTAGTGAGTTTGAACTGCTGACCTTGTGGTTCAAACCAAACTTGTAGTCTAGTGCATTATGCACAGCGCCACACCAGAACTCTATTTGAATTCCTGATAAAGCCTGAACATATAGAAGAATGCAACCCTGTGCATCTGGGGTCGGACTTGGCCCATTATATTGATTAGCTGATGTTCTCGGGTGTCTTAAGGCTCGAATGGAGTGGTAGGGTGTCCCTACAATAGAGGGGAGTGATGAGCCATCAAGGCAACTGGCCGAGGATGGGAACTAAATCGTGGAGGCTACATTTCTCCTTTCCCCTTCTCTTCCATAATTTATGACCCGTGATTATATCTCAGGTTGTGAATAGGTGGAGCCCTCTGGGCCTGGCATCCAGTAAGAAAGTACCCCTGAATTCTTGCCAATTATCCTCTTTCCATAGGGTTAGAAAAATTACTCAGATGGCCCAATCCTGCATGTCTGAATTAGATCCAAGATCCTGGAGAACCTGTTTTATGAGGGAAAGTTTTGAAAACATCCGTTGGTCACTCAGCTTCATACCGCAGGACAAAAGCCTTAATAGCGAAGCAGGAGAAAAAGGTGAACACAGAGTTTGGCAAGACCTCATAGAGTGGTCATTTGACTAGAAGTCTCAGTCGTCTTCCGAAAACTGATTACAGGCTTGCAAGAGGGGCATTAAGTCCTGGACCTGACATATTCAAGAAAGCTGACAGATCACACACCAAATAGCTTCAAAGCGAAGAGTTGAAAGAGTGCCTAAGAGCAGCAGAAGCTACGCAGATAGGAACAGGCTCAGAGTGGGGCATGGTGTAGCAGGTCTAAGTGTGGTGCTACTTGTGGGTCTAGCTTCCTTGGAACATTAATTCCAGAGTTGGTCTTTCCCTCTTGCATGTCTTGGCACCCTTGGGAGCCCCTTAGTGGAACCATCCAGGGGATCCAAGAGCACTTTGGCTGACCAGGCCTTATGGGAATGCCCCCGGAGAATCCAGAAATATAAGTTTGATGGGGTTCTTAGGCCCCTGAACTTCACTGGTTTGACCAGCGGCACCTCTGAGGAGAGATCACCCAATTACTTGGGCCAGAGGGAGGAAGTGCCTCTTTATCTTCAGACAGCACCAGTGACTCATTAATCCTGAAGTGGAAAAGAGAAAGACAAAAGAAAGGAAGGCAATTTAAACAGAGGACCACACACAAATCATACCCACAAAGAGCGGACTGAGATCGCACACTCATACCTTATTGGATGGGAAGAGAAGATGGCGAAGAGGGATTTTTTTTTGTCACAGATGCGAGTAAAGTCTCCCAGATTTCAGCACCAAAGATGTCCTAGTCCCCTTCTTCAGGAATCTGAAGAATCAGACTCAACTGCTGTCGGTGCTTCTCAAGGATGCAAGCACACTAGACATTTACTCATAAGATTTCGTTGCAAAATGAAAGTACACTTCAGAGAGAGGAGCCGCTCTGTCTCTGCTGATGGAGAAGGACTCCCCCAGAGATTTAGATTCAAGATGTGGAGTACAGTCCATGAGCCAATATGTTTAACAACTGCCATTCTTAGAATCAACTGCCAGACTGCTCCTTAGAAACCAGCATGTCAAAACTTTGTCTCATACTTCAGGCATATTATCAGGAGGGACATGTCCCTAGAAAATAACATCATGCTAAGTAGAATGGGAGCCCTGGTGTGGCACTGTGGGTTAATGCACTGGACCAAAAGTTCTGTTTGAACTGCAAGGTCAGTGGGTCAAATTCACCAGTGACTCCTCAGAAACCTTATACAGGGTCACTATTCATTGGAACCAACTTAACAACAACAATAACAAACGTACAGCGGAGGGTCAGCAAAAAAGAGGAAGGTCCTCAGTGAGATGGATTGACACAGTGACAGCAGCAATAGGCTCAAATGCCACAGCATTGTGAGGAGGGTGCAGGACCGGGCAGTGTTTTGTTCTGTCGTGCAGAGGGTCGCTATGAGTCAGAACCTACTGGATGCTACCTGACAACAACAAAACAACAGTGGGTGATCCTTAGGAAGTGGCAAGTTTGGAAACACTGTGGTAGAGAAAAGGTCCATCAATGGATTGGTCAGAAAGACAGTGCTTCTTGCTGTAATGATTTCTCACACATCACTTAGCTTCCCTTGAGATTTGTTTTCTTTGTCTTAAAAATGGTGGTGCCGATACCTCTGCCTTGTTCACATTCCCAGTCTATAAAATAGAGTCATTGATGGAAAATGGCTGCCACCAGTTAGGACCGCCATTTCCCAGCCCTCTTTTGCATCTCCATGGGGCAGGTGTGACCAAGTTCTAGCCAGTGGAAGGTGGACTGAAGTGAAGAAGGCCAATGTCCATAGAAACCTTCCCCTTGATCCCCTACTCTCTCCTCACTGTCTATTGGATGCCAATGCCCAGGTGATCTTGGAAGTCACATGGCAAGGTTGGCTGAGTCCCCACCCCCTCCCATGCTTACTGGACTTCATGTGAGTGAAAAATAAATGTCTATTATGTAAAACCACTGAGAGTCAGCAGTTTTTCTATTGCAGTAGCCAGTGTTAGGCTACCTAGCATGTGGTCTCCAGGATTATGCCAAAAATCAAATAATTTCATGCAGAGGCTGTACACTGACAGTGTGTGGGCTTTCATCTGACCCATAACTGTGCTTTGGTATGCCTGCACCAGTATTTTATTGTTTGGGGTTATTTTTGTTATCAGTAATTTTTAAATAAGAGATTGATTTCACCCAAACATCTGGACTCCTGGTGTGGTGCTGTAGGATAAGCACTGGACTGTGAGCCATAGTCCTGCAGTTCAAACCCACCAGCTGCTCCTTGGAAACTCTATACAGGCTCGCTAGGAGTCAGAATCAACTTGATGGCACTTAACAACAACATTTGTACTTCCAACTTCTTGAAAACCCATGAGAGCTGGCTACTGGGTTGGCATTCCAGGAGGGCAACAATAGGCTGGAGTCTATAAGCAGCTGTCTTCTTAGGGTGAAACACAGTGCTCTCCAATTTGCCCCAGTCTCCACCACAGCTTTTGGATCAGACTCACCACAGAAGATGGTCTCTGTGCCATCCTCACAATTGTTATGTTTCAGCCCATTATTGCTGCCACTGTGTCAATCCATCTTGTTGGGGGTCTTCCTCTTTTTCACTGACCCTCCACTACACAAAGCATGATGTCCTTCTCCAGGGACTGGTCCCTTCAGTTAATATGTCCGAAGTATGTAAGATGAAGTCTCACCATCTTGGCTTCTAAGGAGCATCCTTTTCCCAACACAGATGTACATGGTGCTCTTAATATTCTTCTCCAAGACCAGAACTCAAATGCATCCATTCTTCTATGGTCTTCCTTATTCACTGTCCAACTTTCACATGCATATGAGGTTATACCATGACTTGGGTCGGGTGCACCTTACTTCACAAACTGATACCTTTGTTCTTGAACACTTTAAAGATTCACCTAATGCAAATCCAACATCTTTTGATTTCTTGACATCAGCTTCCATGAACATTGATTGTGGATCCAAGCAAAATGAAGTCTTTGGCAACTTCAATCTTTTGTCCATTTATCATGATATTTGTTGGTCCAGTTTTGAGGATTGAGGTAATCTTTGATCTCATCAGAAAGTACTTCAAGTCCTCTTCGCTTCGCCAAAACAAGGTTGTGTAATCTGCATATCACAGGTGGTTAATGAGTCTTCCTCCAATCCTGATGCCACTTCTTCATATAAGCCAGCTTTGCAGATTATGTGGTTAGCAGGCTGATTTAGTAAGTATGGTGAAAGGATACAACTCTGACTCACACCCTTCCTGATTTTTTTAAACCATTTCGTATCCCCTTGTTCTGTCCAAATGACTGTCTCTTGGTGTATGTACAGGTTTCTCATGAGCACAATTAAGTGTTCTGGAATATCAATTCTTTACTCTGTCCAAATGACTGCCTCTTGGTGTTTGTACAGGTTCCTCATGTTCTGGAATATCAATTCTTTGCAGTGTTAGTCATAGTTTGTTGTAATCCACACAGTTGAATGCCTTTGCATAATCAATAAAGTAAAGGTAAACATCTTTCTGGTGTTCTCTGCTTTCAGTCAAGATTCATCTGATGTCAGCAATGATGTTCCTCACTCTCGTCCTCTTCAGAATCTGGCTCGAATTTCTGGAAGCTCCAATTGATGTACTGCTTTAATTATCTTCAGCAAAAATTTACTTGCATGTGATATTAATGATATTGTTTGGTGATTTTCTTATTCCATTGGGTCTCTTTTCTTTGGAATGGGCACAAATATGGATCTTTTCCAATCAGTTGGCCAGGTAGCTGTCTTCCAAATTCCTTCGCTTAGATGAGTGAATGCCTCCAGTGCTGCATCACTTTATTGAAACATTTTAAATTTGTATTCCATCAATTCCCAGAACTTTGTTTTTCGCCAATGGCTTCAGTGCAGCTAGGACTTCTTCCTTCAGTACCATCGGTTCTTGATCACATAAACTGATTCAGCATCAACCACTTCTTTTTGATACAGTGGTTCTGTGTACTCCTTCCATTTGTGTGTGTGTGTGTGTGTGCTTCCTGCATTATTCAGTATTGCAAACCAAGGCTTGAATTTTTTCTTCAGTTCTTGTTCAACTTGTGTTCTTCCCTTTGGATTTTCTAACACCAGGTCTTTGCACATTTCATTATAATACTTGTCTTTATCTTCTTGAGCTGTCCTTTGAAATTTTCTGGTCAGCTCTTTTACTTCTTCATTTCTTCCATTCACTTTACCATTTCTACACTACAGAGCAAATTTAAGACTTCCTTCTGGCATCCAATTTGGTCTTTTCTTTCATTCTTGTCTTTTTAATGACCCTTTTACTTTCTTCCTGTATGATGTTTTTGATGTCATCCTATAGTTCTTCTGGTATTTGATCATTAATGTATAATGAATCTAATCTGTTTCTGAGATGGTTTCTAAATTCAGATGGATTATATTCAAGGTTGTATTTTGGCTCTCATGGGTTTGCTTTAAATTTTCTTCATCTTCAGCCTAAACTTGCATATGAGAAAATGATGGTCTGCTCCACCAAGTCAGTCCCTGGCCTTGATTTGACTGATGATATTGAGCTTCATCAGTGTCTCTTCTCACAGATGTAGTCTAGTTGATTTCTGTGTATTCCATCTG
>NW_006408541.1:19876865-19877969 GCF_000296735.1 Chrysochloris asiatica | reverse complement strand
CTGAAACCTGTCCACTAGGGGCGCCCCTTGTTGTTGTTAAGTGCCATTAAGTTGGATCTGAGTCATAGCTACCTTGTATACAGCTTCCAAGGAGCAGTTGGTGGATTTGAACTTCCGACTTTGTCATTATCAGTCCGGTGCTTAGCCATAGTACCACACCAGGACTTCATGAGTCAATATTTACAATATTGGTGGTATACTTTCCAGCATCACAGCAATATGCAAGTCACTACAGGACAAAAAAAGTAATTTTAAGGAAATACAGGGGCAAGAAGAACAAACAAAAGGATACCACAATGAAGCAGTTGGACAAATCCTAGGATGGAGCATTGTACAAGACAACTGGTCCAGGCTCGTTACAAGTCAATGTCATGGAAGAACAGAGTAAGGACCAAATAGATTAAAAGAGACATAAGAAAGGTAACAACAAAACTCACTGTGTGGTTCTTAATTGGACCAGGTTGAAACAAAGCAGCTATAAAAGACATTTATGGAATCTGAATATGAGCTAGATATTAGAACCTTATTGTTACTTTTTAATGTGAAAATTGTATTGTTTTATGTAAGAACATGACTTATGTTAGACATAAACCCACTGTCACCAAGCTGATTCCGACTCAGTAACGACCTTTTATGGGATTTCCAAGACTTTTCATCTTTATGTGTGCAGACAATCTCATCTTTCTCTCATAGAGCAGCTGGTGGGTTTGAACCACCAACGCCTAACTCACAGCACCACTAGGGTTCCTTATGTTAGATTTAAGGTATACTTTATGAAGTATGTAATACTGGTGTGGCGATGTAGGATACGCACTGGACTGCAGGGTCGGTTTGAATCACAAGGTTGCCAGTTCAGCTGCTCCTCAGAAACCATACACAAGGTACTATGACTCAGATGTGACTCAATGGCACTTAACAACAATACTGAAGTTTTTACTTGGTAAAGCTACATGATCTCTATTGATAACTTCAAAATTCTCAGCCATCAGCCCCTCAAACAAATATACTTTTAACAATGATTATATGTAGATGAAGGAGCTATGGTAGCATAGTGGTTACGAATCGGGCTGCTAACCTCAAGGTCGGCAGTTCGAAACTACCAGC
>NW_006408541.1:19811529-19875475 GCF_000296735.1 Chrysochloris asiatica | reverse complement strand
TTGTCTTCCAAATTTCTTGGCAGAGATGAGTGAGTGCCTCCTGTGCCGCCTCACTTTCCTGAAAGATTTCAATTTTTATTCCATCAATTCCTGGTGTATAAATAAAGATATACAGCCTTGGAAACCCTGTGCAGGGTCACTATGAGTCGGAACCGACTCCACGGTACTTAACAACAACATATGTAGCTGAAGGAGCACTAATGGTGTAATGGTTAAACACTTGACTGCTAACCAAAAGGTTAGCAGTTCAAACTCACCTAACAACTCTATAGGAGAGAAGACCTAGTGATTTGCCTAGGAAAGTCTATAGGCAGTTCTACTCTTTAGGGTTATTATGAGTCAGAATCTAATTGATGCACACAACATCAACATATGTAGGTGGTAGATATATGGGCATTTGTTAATAAACTGTTTTCATGTTTATGTTTGAACTTTTTAATTATACAAAGTTATATGTATATATGTGTATATATATATGTTGTTGTTAAGTGCCGTTGAGTTGATTTCAACCCATAGCCACCTTATATAGGGTTTCCAAGGAGCAGCTAGTGAGCGTGAACCACCGACCTTGCAGTTCAAACAACTTTGCAGTCTGACTCATTAGCCCACAGGGTCACAACAGTATCTATATAACTATAATATATATATATGTATATGCAAATTAAAGCTACAGTGAGATATTGGCTTTTACCCATCGATTCACAAAAGAAAAAGAAAGTTTGAAATACGCTTTGTTGACAAGGATGTAGGGAAATGGCATTTTCATGGATTATTCGTTTTTGTTGTTCAATGCTGTCGTGTTAGTTCCAACTCATAGGGACTCAGTATAGGGTTTCTGAGGAGTGACTGGTGGGTTTGAACTGCCGACACTGGGGTCACAACCCAGTGCTGATCCTTACAGCGCCATACCAGGAGTTAGTAGGGATTATAAATAAGTCCAAAGGCGTACCATTTGACCCAACAATTCCACTCCTGGGAATCTTTCATACAGATTTTACTCAAACACGTTCACAATATATATGAATAAGGACATTTATGCCATGTTACTTTTGTAATAGAACATTAGAAACAGCATACATTCTTTTGTCTGCATGTCTGTTAATAAGAGGTGTTAAATAAGTTTGTTATGGTGCATCCATGCAGTGTAGACTGTTTCAAAGTATAGGTTAGGTCTATTGAGCTGACAGAAAACTCTTTTCCATCTTGTTAAGTGCAAAGAGTGAAGAACAGAGCACTATCTGTCTTATTTATGACTGCATCTCTCATGCCTAACAAAGTGCTTGTCATATAGTAAGTGCACAATTAATATTTGTTGAGTGAGTGGATACACATTTGGGTGTGGCGTCTGTGAATCAGACTACCTGGATGCAGTGAGTTCTCAGACACAGCCCTAGGCCAAATGTTCCACCTCCATCAAATTTCCAAGGCCTTATTCTCCTAGATTCACAGACATTCGAGCTTTCCTTTAAGACACAGCGTACTCTTCTTTGCAAAATCAAACAGTGAACAATTAAAGACTTCGAAGAGGAAGAAGAGACAAAACTTTCAGAAATGAGTGACAAATATGATTTGCTGGACCAGGGATGGTCATGAAACAACTTGGATTTAATAGAAAATATAGCTCTAAACTTCCCGGCAGTCAAGGCAAAGAAGGAACCCCATGGGTCACAGAGCTTTTATTATCTGGTATAAGGAAACTGACTCGTCAAGAGTCTATCTGAAGAATCTGCCTGGGGAGTGTTATACCCGGGAGTTTTGGGCAGCATGACCCAGGGTGAAACTGAGAAGCATACCTTCTTGAGCATCGATTTCTCTCAAAGATAAATACCTGAAGATATAATATTTATAGTAAGAAAAGCATGCTGTTTATATAAAATGGATTAAGGAATTTGGGGTGACATCCATGGCTGTTTAGTAAAGACTATGTAGTAGCAAAAACATTCCAGGTTTTTGTTGGGCTCCTGGAACAATGACTTTAGGGGTCTGAGCCTCACCTACCTCACCTGTAAGAGAATGGTTACTGTGCAGGTGAAGTGAGATGATGCAGGTAAGTACTAGGTGGATAAATGCTTGCTATGCTGTATAGAGCCAGACTGCCTGGGTTTGAATCCCAGCTCTACTACTTACTAGCTACGTGACTTTGGACAAGGTCACATAACCATTCTATGCCTCAGTTTCCTCCTCTGTGCAATGTAGCAATAAGATGCTTCTAAGGTTAACTACCAGCTGTTCCACGGGAGAAAGATGAGGCTTTCTGCTCCCGTAAAGATTTACAGCCTCGGAAACCCTGTACAGGGTCACTATGAGTCGGAACCAACTCCACGGCACATAACAACAACAACAAGGTTAAATGAAATGGGACTCCCAGTATGGTGCTGTAGGATCAGCACCGGACTCTGAACCACAAGGTCAGCAGTTCAAACCCACCAGCAGCTCCTCAGAAACTCTATACAGAATCCCTATGTGTCAGAACAGACTCAACAGCACTTTATAAGAGCAGCAAGGTTAAATAAGAAGAGACCCTAGAAGCGTGTGCCTGAGCACACAGTAAGTGTTGTGTTAAATCATAGCTTGTTCCCCTTTGCCCATAGAGGCCCGTGAGGGGTAGAGTTGGAAAATCACAGCCTCAAAGACAGACTATTTCCAGACACTGCTTTCTAAAAGGAATGGAATTCTAGAACATCAGTTGTAGGGAGGCACAAGGTGTGTCTACAATGGTGGAATCTCGGCAGCGTGACTGGCCAGATAAGAGTTGGTTAGGGGACATGGCCCACCTGCTAGGGCTCCTCACACCTTTCCTAGGAGCCCTACGGATAAGGCAGGCTGGCTTTCCGGGCGCGGGCCAGGGGCGGACCAAGGGAGGGGAGGGAAGGAGCTCCCGGGATCCCCTCGCCCCTCCCCCCTTGGCCCAGTGAGTAATGACATTCACGGAGCAGGGAAGGAGGGGGGGAAGGAGAGGGGCAGGCTCGGCGAGGCCATGTGATGCTGGGCGAGAGCGAGCCGCCGCCGCCCGCCGGAGCCTCCTTCCCTCACTCTGATCCCGGGCTGTCATGGCGACCCCCAACAACCTGACCCCCACTAACTGCAGCTGGTGGCCCATCTCGGCGCTGGAGAGCGATGCAGCCAAATCAGTCGAGGCCCTCGACGCGCCGGAGGCGGCCAGCCCCGCCCATTGGCCCAAGGAGAGCCTGGTTCTGTACCACTGGACCCAGTCCTTCAGCTCGCAGAAGGTAGAGCCGGAGGGAGCCGGTGCGCCTGCTGGCTCAGAGGGCTAGGGAGGGTTGCGGGCCAGAGGGCTGCCCAGAGACTGGAGGGTGGAGAATGAGGCTTGGGGGTTCCAGAGGGCTGGGAGATACTGGCCCTATCTGGGCCCTCGGAGCTTCCATTCTGCCTCCTTCACTCCCAGAAAGACCCGACCTGTCAGGGGGCTGAGAAGACAGACAAAGGCTAGGGGTAGGGAATGGGCGCTGCTGGGAGCCGGCCTGCTTGGAGGGGGTTGCTGCGGAGAGGGGGGAGGAGCGCTTCCCGGGGTCCAGCCTCCAGTCCCGGGATCCCCAAGCAGGCCCTCCCTGCGCGATGCTGTTCCAGACACTGCCGGTCCCCAGACCACAGCCTTGTACCCCTCTGCCAGGTTGGGCACCTTCTTCTGACTGGGGCTTGGAGGGCGGTCCCCAACCTCCCCCCACCTCCTTATCTTGAGCTGGGAACGAAGGAGTTAATCCACCCACTCAGACTAGCTCGGCTCGGCTCGGGCCGGTGAGATGTGTGTTTTGCTCTTAAAGGCACAGGGTGGTCTTGAACCTTCTTCACCTTCTCAGATCTAGGGGAGGTGGGGGCAGTTGGAAATCCAGACTGGTGCTGTGTTCTCGGTTCCCGCTTTCTGGGGTGAGGGCCTGGGGCTGCGCCTGAGACTGGGGCGCCTCTAGGGGCTCAATCTCCCACCCTGGGCGCCTGTCCCACGGCTGGGGCACGAATTCAGCACCATGGCCAGGGCCCAGCGAAGGGTCCTGCTGGGGCCTAAGCAGACCAACCCTCCGGTTCTTCTGGAGAATCCTTTTGTTCCTTTCGCCCATTTTCCAAATGCAGAAACAAATTCTGTAAAGACAAAGAGCCTTGGGACAAGAAGACTAGAGATTGAATCTTAGTTCAGGCTCATTGATCATATGACCTTTCTTTGATCCTCTGTTTCACCTGGAAAATGGGAACAACAATAATAGTAGCTACTTCTTCTCATGCCATCTGCTCCTCAGGGCTATTGTTAAAAGAGGCAGTATAACTTAGCATTCAAACTTGAGCGTGTATCAGAATCTCCGGATGATCCTGGCTTAAGCACATACTACTGGACCCACCCCAGAGATTCCAGTCCAGTTGGTCTGAGGTAGAGCCCAAGACGCTGCATTCCCAACAAGCTTCTAGGCAGCAGGTCCACGGACCACCCTTCTAGTAATCCTAGTTTAGAGGATAAATTCTGAAGCCAGACAGTCCCAATAGGTGATCCATCTTCCCCACTAACTCACTGGGGATCTTGGATAGATTAATTTGCCTCAGTTTTATAATCTGCACAATGGGGCAAATAGCAATACATGTCTCACAGGGTTATTGTAAGTGTGAAATGAGAAGATGAACAAAACAGTGTTGATGTGGTACCTGGATCAGGGTCAAGGTTCTGTTAGTAATGGATGTTGTGATATCATTAAAGTGCTAGGGTCAGGGTTAGCCAAGGTCACACTTGGACACATCCATGAATTTTGCACATGCTTGCTGAGTGCCTGTGTGGAGCTGAGGGGTTTGAAGATCCATCATGCTGATTGTGAAATTCAAGGTTCTTTTTCTACTCAGAGCCTCAAGAGTCATACTGCATATGACTGGAACTGGGCAGGGGGCAGGCAGCACCCACCTCTCACCACCACCTTGCTCTTACACCCAGGAAATATTTCCTGTTCATCCTGAGCTCAGGGCTAAAGTAGCCTCTTAGTTAGGGATAAAGCCACTTTGTCTCCAGCCCTCATCAATCAATCCTGGGCATCCGACTGCCTCCTCTCCCAGGGTCTTCCCCTGGCCCAGGGGCCTGTGAGTCAAGTGGGGTATCCAGTATATCTTGGAGGAAAGCACATGGGCTCTGCAGTCAAATGGTCCTGATTCTAATCTCAGCTTGGCCACCTATTGGATATGTGGGCTTCAACAAATCACTTCACCTCTCTGTGCCTCAGCATCCTAATCTGAAAAAAAGGAGACTCTTCAACCTACTCTGCAGAATTCCAGAGGTGCTGGGACATTTAGAGAGTATGTATGTGTATTTGTTAAATGACTGGCACATAGTAGAAACTTGTCAGGCAAGTTATCTTTGCTTTCGCCAGATCTGAAGGGACTTCATTGCATACAAGGATCTGTCCCTATTGTGGACAATCTGAGAATCCTGTCTTTGATTGCACAGACACTCATAATATTGAAAACAGTCTCCCTCTAGGAATGATGGTGGCTCCACCAGGGCTCTGGAGACCCTTTCAGACTCAGAGGGCATCAGGAAAGAGAAGGAGTCAAAAGCCCAGATTCTGGGAGCCAGAATATCCAGGCTCTGATCCCAGCTCCATCAGTGACCAACTGGTGGTCATCCTGGCCAAGTTGCTTTACCTTCGAATGCCTCAACTTCTCACCTCTGCAAAAGGAGAGTAAAAACAGTACCTCCTGGCAGGCTTGTTGTAAGTGTTGACCACATGTATCCATGTGAATCACCTAGAACAGTATCTTCACAGGAAGCACTCAGTAAGTGATACTGTGGTTAATAAAGACATGGGCTTTGGAGTCAGGTCAACTCCCATCAGCCACTTCTCAGCTATGTGATTTTGTAAAATATCATCATCTCTCCTAGTGTCTGCTTCCTTGTATGTCTGGGCAGGGTTGTGAAGATTAAATGGTATCATGTACAGTCACACACTAAACACAATGTCTTTTTAAATTACACGCTAATAGTAGACTTGCAGGCACCATCATGAGTGATCATTTGGGACCGTGGGGTTTGGAGGAGGCTCCAAATCAATTGGATAAATGTTAACATGCTTCTAAGGCTGTTTCTGTACCCAAGCTCCTTCTCTTCCTTCTTTGAGGGGAGAACATTCAGGGTCAGAGTGGAGCAAAAAGTGAGGGAGTCAAGAGACCAGGATTCTAATGCTGGCTCTCCCACTAACTAGTTGTGTAATTGTTGTTGTTGTTAAGTGCCATCAAGTCAGTTCTGACCCATAACAATCCTGTATAAGGGTTCTAAGAAGCAGCTGGTGAGCTTGAACCACCAATCATGCAGTTCAAACTGACTTTGCAGTCTAGCTCATGAACCCACAGGGCCACACCAGGACTCCTGTGTAGCTTCCCATGAGTCCTGATCCTCAGTTTCCACAACAGGGAAGCAGATTAGATGTTTGCTACAACCTGCCTCTCTCCCTCCACAGGTAGATAGACTTGTCTTACCTTCATGTGCCCAAGCCTCCATGCAGCCCTCTATCCTCACACCAGCCCATCTTTCAAAGTCAAGGTACTTCCTGTGTTTGTACTTCCATTTCCTCCTCTGCACAATGAACATAATAACATAATACTAGTAACTACCCAGTGGGGTTGTGGTAAGTATTACATGAGTTAACACAGGTGAAGTTCTTAGTGCCTGGCACAGAGAAATGCTAAATGAGGTAGTTATTATTACTGAGGTCGTTGCTATTGTTTCCACCATAGTGAATGTTTCTGAGGGCCACCACTGACTCCCCAACAGCAAGCCTGCTTCAAGGTTCTCTTATCCCATCCTCTCTGTATCTGTCCTGTCCTGAATACGTTTGTGGGGAACTCTGCCCCAGACTTCAGCCCCCAAGGGTAAGAGGTCCAGCTCTTGGTACTGCTAGGCAAGTCTCCTGATCTTACCTTTCAAGCTCTTGGGCATTGTTCCACCAGTGTGTGCCACACTTGACGATTTACCCACCCTCCCAAAGAAGACTCACAGGTGAGAGCTGGTGGGGGCAGTTGTGCTGCAGATCTGCCACTCCTCTGCTCAAAAGCCTGTAGTGGCTCCCCAGGTCCCTCCAGATAAAAGCCGGAGTTCTCAGACTGGTATCAGGCCCTGCTTCAGGGTTCTAGCCTCACTTGGGCCCTGGGCCCCATACCAGTCAATGAAAGCATATGAGTCCTTCTCAGAATAAAGTAAAATATTCAGGGTTACTATAATAATAGAAAGGGAACCAATTATACTCAAGTACAGCTATGGAAACATTTTTTAAACAAATGTGTGATGTAACACTATGTGTTTCTAAATTAACCCATTATAGGACAGGGTCCAATGGCACGTCTAACAGCGTTTGTTGTGTGGAAGTCGTGATGCGTGTATGTGACATTTCGAGGTGATTGCCACAACCGCAAAGCAATGAGAATCTCTGTGATTTCTGGCGATGACAAGATTACAGGCGCTGCTAACACTACTATGCTTTGTCGCCTACATGCATAATTGAAGGAAATGCTACATGTCAGTTTGAGATGACTGAAAATAAACATATCGCTTTCCCCATCCAAGTTCAAGGGCTCCCTGAATGTATTTATAGACCTCTTGGTCTGGGGGAGTCTTGGTTAGCAGCCCCCTGTGCTTGTAATTCTGCCTGCCCTCCTCTTCTCATCACCCCACCAAGTTCCCGCCCTTGTCCACTCTGCTCCAGCCACAATGGCCTTGATGCTGGCTTCCAAATGGGGGAGGCCTGTTCTCATCTTAGCAACTTTGCATGGACTGTTCCCTCTGCCAGAGCACCCTTTCCCCAGATACCTGAGTGGACCCCTCCCTCGCCTCCTTTATATATTTGTTCAAGTGGCACCCTCTCAGAGAAGGAGACCCTGGTGGATCATCCTATTCAAAACCACCACTCATCTCCCCAATCCTCTGATACCCATGATTCCCTTCCCCACCTCTGTTCTTTCTTTTTCCCAAAGCACTCGCCATTTTTTAGCATCCCATGCAACTATACCACTATTGTCTGTCTGACCCTGCTAGAAGATCTCTCAGAGATCCCTCCCTATCTTGTTCACTGCTGAGTCCCCAGTGCTTAGAACAAAGCCAGGCACGTATTGGTGGTGGTTGTGTGCTGTGGAGTCAGTTCCAGCTCATAAAAACCCTGCATAGGGGTTCTGAGGAGCAACTAGTGGGTTTGAACTGCTGACCTTGTGGATCGCAGTCCAGTGCTGATCCTACAGTGCCACACTAGGAATCCAGGCACACACTAGCACTCAATAAATAAGTTTTGAAAAGTGATCCATTGTAAACCATGCCTACACTCATTGCTATGAAGTTGATTCCAACTACCCCCATGGGGCTTCCAAAGCTGTAAATCTTTACAGAAGCAGACTGCCACATCTTTCTCCAAAGAGTGGATTCAAACTACCAACTTTTCCATTATTAGCTGTATGCCTTAACCACTGCACCAGCAGGGCTCCCTTGTAAGCCATCTGGTGTTATATAAAAAAGGTATCTGAGAGGAAAAACCTGAGGTTCAGAGACTCTAAGTGTCTATTATAAAGTTACACAGCAACTAAATGGCAAGGCGGGGATACCAATCTAGCCCATCACCATTGCTTCATGAACAAGATTCTGGATGGGAGAGAGCCTCACCCATAAAACACACCACTGGGGGAACTTCAGGTACCAAAGGATGCTAGTTCACCAGAAATAGCTGGTGTCTGGTCACGCTGAGTGGAACCACCTAAGTCCAGTCTAGTCTCCAGGTGTCACAGATGGCAGATGGCCTTGTTGACAGCAGCCCTTCCCGGGGGCCTGACTTCCTCCCCATCAGAGTAGCACATAGCTTTAGCCTGCAGCTGCGCTAAAGGAGAGAGTCTCCTTGGCCGCCCCTGGGCTGATCCCAAGGCAGACTCCAAGCAGGACTGTCTTCTATAAAGATAATCCCTCCCTGGGAGTGCCTGTCTCCCACCCTTGCTGGAGTCCCAGGGCAGGATCTAGGAGTGGTCACTAGGAAAGACTCTGGTTTCTACTCTTATCCAGCCATCCAGAGGCCCCCACTTGGCATGGAGGCTAGAGAGCTGGGTGGGGCTTGAGGATGCAGGGTCGGGGACAGAGAGGATCCCTGAATGGGATGGCTTGTTCCAGCAGGAACTTTGTAACTCTCGCCTCCACTGCTCTTCGGTTCCTCCAGACACAGGCAGCAGCCAGGAAATCAAATCCACACAGTGTCATTGGCGCGTACTCACACACACATCCATGTATGCACACGCTCACTCACACCATGCTTGTATACTCACATTGACTCCCGCCCTCATCCATGCAAATCCATACTAATGTGCATGCACACACATGCACACACACACCTGCCCACTCACAACCGAGTGCACACGTCATGACGCACACCTACACGCTCACACAGCCAGGCCTGGCTGCTCACCATTCAGCTGCAGTTCCTTCTCTCCCAGACAGCCAGCGGTTTCTTCCTGCTCCCCGCACTGGAGTGGAGAGCAGAGTACCAGTGCACCGAAGGGCTGCAGGTGGGTGGGCACTCCATAAACTCAGAGTCCAGCCCACCATTGTACTGGTGGGAAAACAGAAGCCCAGAAAGAGGCAATGGTAGCTCTGAGGTCCCATAGCATTGTGTCAGAGCTGGGGTGAGGACCCAGGTTCCCACCTTCCAGCCCAGGATCACAGGTTCCTCCGGCAGGCCCTGCTTTTGGCTAAGGAACAAATGAACGTGAATGAGTGTTGGGAGCCCAGGAGTTAACTGCTCTCAAGCCCTTGTTGTTGTTAAGTGCCATTGAGTCGGTTCTGACTCATAGTGACCCTGTATAGGGTCTCTGAGGAGTGGCTTGTGGTTGGCAGCCTAGTACTTATCCTATAGTGCCACACCAGGACTCCCTACGGTTACCAAATGGAAGGGGATAGCAGGACATGAAAGGTTCTAAGAAAACAAGAAGAAACCCACTGCCTTGGAATTTGACTCATAGTGACCCCAGAGGATAGAGTGAAAGTGCTGCTTTGGAGTCCAAGACTATAATCTTTACCAGACTAGACAGCCACATTGTTCTGTGGAGCGGCTGGTGGGTTTGAACTGATTACCTTGTTGTTAGCATTCCAGCACTTATTTAATCCACTACACCATGATGCAGTGAAGAGCTCTTGTTGTGTGCCATCAAGTTGGTTCTGACTCATAGTGACCCTGTATAGGGTTTCTGAGAGTTCTTTGTGGCTTTGAACCACTGACCTTGCAGCTAACAGTCCAGTGTTTATCCTACAGTGCCACACCAGAGCTAATGGCTCAAAGGTAGGGGTGTCTGACTTAACTTCACAAGGGGGAGATAGAATTAAGTTCAATAGCCCAAGGCTAATTCCTACGAGGTCAGGCATGCCTCCTTTGACCCACCTTTTTACTTACACTGATAGCAGTCATCCCTCCCATAACACTTTGTTCATCACTGCTGAGTTCAAGAACTAATTCCCTGCAATGGTCATACAAAACTCACCACAAGTATCAACCAGGGGTGCAAAGCTGTGTGTGTGTGTGTATGTGTGTATGTGTATGTGTATAATAACAGAGGTGCTGGGACTTCATCCTTGTCAGTGTTGACCTTGGAGTAGATTACCTTCCTCATTTTTCAGAAACTGAGGATCAGAGAGGTTAAGTGACTTGCACAGTGTCACCTAGCAAATAAGCAGGAGAACCAGCTTTCAAACCCAGGTTTGTCTGCTTCCAAAACCTGGTCCAACGTGAGTAGCTGAGATTTATTGCCCCTACCATGTATCGCGTAGTGGTTACGAATTGGGCTGTGAACCGCAAGGTCAGCAGTTCGAAACTACCAGCTGTTCCGTGGGAGAAAGATGAGGCTTTTTGTTCCCATAAAGATTTACAGCTTTGGAAACCCTGTACAGGGTCGTTATGAGTCGGAACCGACTCCATGGCACATTACAACAATAAAAATGTGCCAGGCAATATGCCAACTGGACTAATGCATTGGCCTCACAATGACTCTCTAAGAAAACTGCTAGTAGGACTCCCAGTGGACAGGTGAAGAAACTGAGGCACACAGAAGTAATGCTTCCTATCCAAGTCATCCAGCACATAAGTGGTAGAACTGGGACTAGAACTGAGGCAGCCTGGCATTTTGCCCAAGGCACTGACATGACACCATGCTGCCTTTTCTGGGTGCTGAACTCCTGCATCCAGATGAAAGTGTGGATGCCCAGCCACAGTGCTGCTGTCCTGGGTGTGTGGGGACATCGATGCTCAAGAAGAACGGGCTCTGAACCCTCTCAGGGATGCCCTCCCTTCCCTGGCACTGGAGCAGGCAGGTAGAGAGGGGAGTGTGGGAGTGGAGTTGCTTGCTATCTTGTTGCGGAAACTTGGACACATCTGTCCCCCTTCCTGAGTCTTAGTCCACAAGTAGGGACCTGTGTTCTCTAACAGGTCTTCCTGCTCATATGTGTTGGTCTTGATCAGAAGCATGCCACAGCCTGAATGTCTTCCACTAGCTCCTATTACCTAGCGGTTTGTCTGGGACCTCCTAGAGACATAGAGAAGGAGCAGGGCCAGCAATTCTTGAAAAGGAGGCAGTCTTCAGAGCAGAGAGCATTGGTCTGGGAGTCAGGAGCCGTTGCTTGCAGTCTTAGCTCTGATGCTGGATTGCTGTGTGGCTTTGGGTAAGTTACTTGCTTTCTCTGGGCTTTGGTAGTCTCATCAAGAAAAATAAGGGAGATGGTTTCCCTGTTCTATCATCCTCTCAGGGGCTACTGTGAACATCCAACCAGGCAACCAAATAGGGAGGTGCTTTGGTGCAATAAAAGGTTAGACTGATAAGGGCCAATTTTTCTTTTTCTTTTTTGTTGTTGCACCTCACCTTGTTTTCCCAAATAATATCAGAAATTTAACTATTGATGTGTGGTGCTGTAGGATAAGCACTGGACCACAAGGTTGGTTTGAAGCACAATGTTAGCAGTTCAAACTCACCAACCACTCCTTGGAAACCCTATAGAGGGTCACTATGAGTTGGAACCGACTCAATGGCACTTAACTGAACATGGTGATTACAAAGATTTCTGTGAATTTCCTGGTCATCTCCACCTCTGGAAGCCAGGTTGAGTGTCCAGTTATGATTTTGATCATTGTGAATCGAGTGCCAGACACTGACTGGGTTGATACTATTAACCCGTCTCTCTCCCTGCCCCCATTTTGCAAATAAGGAAGCTAAGGCTCAGAGAGGTTAAGACATCTGCTCAAACCCACACAGCAGAGCCAGGAATTCAGACCCAGGTGTGTCCCACTGTAGGACATACCCATCAATCGGCACTGCCCCTGTCCCCAGAACAGAGCCGTGGTCCCCACCACCTGGTACATGCCCCTGAGAGACACCCCTTCCCCAAGTGCCCAGGAATGGGCTGAAAGCAACAGTGTCCCCTCCTGTGTGTGATCTCTGACCTCCCTTCCCGCACGCCCCCGCCCTGCCTGGGCAGAGTGTCCCCGTATGTCCGCCCGCCTTCCCCTCTCTGACCCTGGCGCCTGCAGGTGCGGCTGGTGATCGCTGAGAAGGGCCTGGCATGTGAGGAGAGGGACGTGAGCCTGCCCCAGAGCGAGCACAAGGAGCCCTGGTTCATGCGGCTCAACCTGGGCGAGGAGGTGCCCGTCATCATCCACCGCGACAACATCATCAGCGACTACGACCAAATCATCGACTACGTGGAGCGCACCTTCACAGGAGGTACACAACAACCCCCAGGCCCAGGGGAGCCCGGGGACATGGACAGGGCTCAGACTTCCCCAGAAGAAACCAGGGGCGACAGGCAGGGGTCAGCTCTGTCCCCCAAGAACAGCTTGGCTTCAGACATTGCCAAAGGTCTTCAGGGGCATTCCCAGGTATTCCCTAGGAGCAACCCTCAGGGACCCCTCAAGCATAAGCAGGATCCAGACCCCCTTTCCATGTCTCAACAGACAGAGTCCAGTCCTCTGAGACCCTGTAAGCGTAGACAGAGCCAGAAACTCCCCCAGAAACCTCATGGCCATGAGTCCATGTGCTCCTAAAACCCACAGACACCCCAGAATCCCACAGACACAGGTAGGCTCAGATACCCTGGAAACTAGCAGACATAAGTAGGGCTCAGAACCCCACAAACATGAAAAGGGTCCAGATAACCCATAATGCCTGACATGGACAGGACCCACATGAACAGAGTTCATAACCTCCATGTCCTCCATGTCCTCACAGATGGAAAGCCTTGCCCGGGTCCTGCAGGTCAGTTAACGGAAGATCCGGACTGGCCCCAGAGCTCAGGCACCTCCCTTTATCCTCCCTGCCTCTCTTTGGCCCTGCTTAGCTCCCACTTTGTGCCAGACACCAGGACCCCAACAGCCTCGGCCATCCCTCTGGGGCTGTCCCTCTGCAGATAGCACCAACAGGGGAGTTAGAAACCAACACTGAAAAATCAAGGAGGATTTTAAACATCCAGGTTTCTCTTGCAATCTAGAAACACTAGGTCTCAACTTACACTTGGCCACAAGTCTGACGCTGAGGGCAACTGCCCGGAAGAGAGACAGCTTGACAGAGCCTGAGTGAGGAGAGGTGGGGAGGGGACTAAATCACACAGAACCCCATCACAATGGCAGAGTGGGGACTTTCCCTCCAGAAGCCTGGGAAAGGGGTTCAGCAAGGAGGGATCTGGCCTCAGTGTATCAGGGGCAGGGTGAGGCCGGGCCCACCGCCCATCGCCCACCCCAGCCCAGCCCCTGGCGATGCCCCACAGAGCACGTGCTGGCCCTGATGCCCGAGGCTGGCAGCCCGCTGCATGCGAGGGTGGTGCAGTACCGCGAACTGCTGGATGCACTGCCCATGGACGCCTACACACACGGCTGCATCCTACACCCTGAGCTCACCACCGACTCCATGATCCCAAAGTACGCCACGGCTGAGATCCGCAGTGAGTGCTTTGGGGGAGGCCAGTTGGGCATGGCGGGCCTCTCCCTAACTGGGTCTTCACTGCCCTCTGTTCTCCTTCAATGGGAGTTCTCCCTCCACCTCTGCTTCTCTTTCACCCTCTACTCCTCCTCTTTCTCTTTCTCTCCTTCTGACTGTGTCTGTCTTTTTCTGTCTCTCTTCCTTCATCTCAGCGTCTCTGGATGTGTCTCTCCCTCTTTGATTCAGTGGTAGGAGAGGGCATAGTGTGTCTGGGGAACTGAAAGTTCACTGTGGTAGTGTGAGTCTGTAGAGTCATTTTAGCCAAAGAACAATGGAGACGCCCTGATGGGGAAGCATTTTACTACGATCATTTTTCCAACCAAGAGAAGAATGGGTGGGGCAGGTAGGAGGTCCAGGCTGTTGCCTAGGTGAGCAATCATAATGGTCAAGACGAGGTGATTCCCAGAGTTCTTTGAGAGGCTGGAGTTGCTTCTCCCCTCATCCTGGTGTGAGTGGAAATCTAGTGTGGGCCCAGCTGGGGTGAGCAGGGGGAGACTCACAGAGAGCAGAAAATACAGAAGTCATCCTGAAGTAGGCCCCCACCCAAATCCATCCAAGGTCTTGCCTTGGTTTGTCCTGCCCTCCTGCAGTGTGAACAGAGCCCCATGTGACTGGCAAAAGAGAAAATGCTCCCTTGACCTTCACATTCATAAAACATCAGTGAGACTTAATATAGCCTTAGAGCCAAAAGAGCTAGAAATGTGCTTCTTGAGAGCGCTATCAGGCCAGGAGATAGGCGGTGGATAATGAGGTGACAAAGAACAGAAGCTGACCCCTGTGTGTGCAGAGGAGAGCTGTTTCATAGGGTTTTCAAGGCTATGACCTTTTGGAAGGAGGTCAGTAGGCCCATCTTTTGAGGTTTGAACCCCCAACATTTCAGCTAGTAGTTGAATGAACACTTAATAATTTGAGCCTCCCAGAGATTCCAATGAGAAAGATTCAGAGAAAAAACCAACAAGACCTGGGACTGATCTGATGTGGGGAGGGAGGACACCTCCCAGGCATCTGGCGTGGTTGAGTGTGGGGGCAGGAGGTGCTACAACTTAGGGTGGACACAGGAGGAATAGCAGGGAAGATGATGAAGTAAGTTGGACCAGAATGAGTTTGAGGAGCCTAGGGGATGTCCAGGATCCCAGAGGAGAGGGTAGCATGGGATTGATTTTGCCACAGACTTGACCCACATATTCCTAATTTACTGTCCAGGAATCTCAGAGAAAGCCTGCCCTACTCAGACCCTGGGATTTTATCCCAGTTCCTGATTTCCCCTCCTTTAAGAACCCATTGCTTACAGTAGACTTTCAAAGTAAATTTATAAGATATTGCCTTTCTCTTGTTGCATTGGTTTCCTAGGGCTGCTTTAATGTAGACAAAAACTCGTGACTTATTAGAAGACAAATGATGTCATAGTTCTGAAGGTTGTTCTTATGTCATTGGTAGGTGCCTTCAAGTTAGTTGTGACCAGAGCAATTCTATGCACAAGACTACCTAGTCCTGCACCATCCTCACACTTGTTAGGTTTGAGACCATTGCTGCTGCCACTGGGTCAATCCGTCTCAGTGGGGTCTTCCTCTTTTTGGCTGACCCTCCATTTTTCTAAGCATGATGTCCTTCTCCAGGGACTGTTGCTCCTGACAATATGTCCAAAGTACAAGAGATGAAGTATTGCTGTCTCGTTTCTAAGGCGTGTCCTGGCTATACCTCTTTCTAGACAGATGGTTTGTTATGCTGGTACTTCAAATATTCAAAAGTCCATGGTACTTTCAATATTCTTTGCCAATACCATAACTCAATGCATCAATTCTTCTTTGGTCTTCCTTATTCACTGTCCAACTTTCTAAGCATATGTGGTAACTGAAAATACCAAGGCTTGGGGTCAGCGCACCTTAGTTCTCAAACTGCTATCTTTGCTCTTGAACACTTTAAAGAAATCTTTTGCAGCAGATT
Source organism: Chrysochloris asiatica (assembly GCF_000296735.1). Lineage (NCBI taxonomy): Eukaryota > Metazoa > Chordata > Mammalia > Afrosoricida > Chrysochloridae > Chrysochloris > Chrysochloris asiatica. Next base: position 19,859,566 of record NW_006408541.1, on the reverse strand, counting down.
TGCCTAAAGCAATATGTCATTTGATTTCTTTCTTTAAAAAAAATATATTATAGGGACAGGCAACTTAGGAATTGGCTACCTAAATTGTGCGGGGGTGGGGGATGGGGGGAGGGAGCTATAAAGGCATGAAGTGGCTGGCTTACAAGTTTTCAAGAGGGAGTTTAGTTTCAGAGTGTGCACGGGAAGGTAGAATCCCCAATGAATAGTTTTTATCTAATCTAGACAGGTCTGATGAAAGGAGATGGGGATAAGATTCTTATGGTTCAATAATGAGTAATTGTTATCATGACTAATTGCAATTGTCACAACTATAAAGTTAGAAGTTCTGTAACATAAAGGGAGGAGTAGTTAATTCAACATTCCAAGAACAGAGGATCCTAGGACCATCAAGAGAGAAGAGCATGAGCAGAATGTGGGACCCTATCCGGAGAAGCAGTGACACCAGAGATGGAGGCAGAGATGAGGACATGGAGAGAGGGAGAAGCTGATAACTCTAGACTCATGGAAAAAGAAAGGCTGTGTGCTGGCAGCCAGGAGATAGTCTTTCAGAATGTGCCCTTTGGTTGTTTAAATAATTATATATTCTGGAGTGTTTTTGTGTACATAAACACACACACACACACACAAACAGGGAATAGAAGCAAATACTGTTGCTTCTATTAATGATGCAAGGAGGGGATTGTAATCATTGCAATGAAATGTAATACAATAGGATAAGTGCAAAACTGATATTCTCCCATGTAAATGTTCACTCAATTCACAATAAAAGCTTTAAAAAATATATTATAGAGTCTCTTTATTAAGTTTTAAACAGGAATGAAAACAGGAGCAGACAAACATAGATCACGCAGGCAAGGGAAATCATCGCTATGACACCATGATGAGTTTTCCCCATTATTTGATTTCTTGACTGCAGCTTCCTTCAGCGTTGATTGTGGTGGGTCCAAGCAAAATGAAGTCTTTGACAAATTCAATTTTTCTCCTTTTATCATGATGTTATTTATTGGCTCAGTTGTGAGGATTTTTTGTTTTCTTTACATTGAGGTGCAATCCATACTGGAGGCTGTAGTGTTTGATCTTCACCAGTAAGTATTTCAAGTCCTCTTCACTTCTAGTAAGCAACTTTGTATCAGCTACATATCTCAAGTTGTTAATGAATCTTCTTCCAATCCTGATGCCACATTCTTCTTCATGTAATCCAGCTTCTCAGGTTATTTGCTAAGTATATACATTAAATAAGTATGGTGAAAGAACACAACCTTGGTGCATTCAGTATCTCCTTTTTCTGTTTGAACTACTGTCTCTTAGTCTGTTTACAGGTTCCTCATGAGCACAATTAAGTGTTTTGGAATTCCCATTCTTCACAATGTTATCCATAGTTTGTTGTGATCTACACAGTTGAGTGTCTGCATATTCAATAAAGCACAAGTAAACATCTTTCTGGTACTCTCTACTTTCAGCCAAGATCCATCCGATGTCAGCAGTGGTATCCCTCAATTCATGTCTTTTGAATCTAACTTGACTTTCTCCCTGTGAATGTACTGCTGCAATCATTTTTGGATTATCTTCAGTAACATTTATTTGTATGATATTAATGATATTGTTTGATGACTTCTGCATTTAGTTGGTTCACCATTCTTTGAAATGGGCACAAATATGGATCTTTCCCAATCATTTGACAAGGTCTTGCACATTTCTTGACATAGACAAGTGAGTGCCTCCAGTGTTGCATCAGTTTGTTGAAACATTTCACTTCTATTCCTTTAATTTCAAGAGCCTTGTTTTCTGCCAATGCCTTCAGTGGAGCTTGGACTTCTCCCTTCAGTACAGTTGGTTCTTGATCATATACTACCTCTTGAAATGGTTGAATATAGGATAGGTTATTTATTTATTTTTGGTACAGCGATTCTGTGTATTCCATCTTTTTATGCTTCCTGTGTCATTCAATATTTTGCCCACTGCTGTTGTTGTTAAGTGCTGTTGAGTCAGTTCTGACCCATAGTGACCCTGTATAGGGTTTCTGAGAAGCGGCTGGTGAGACTGAACCACCGACTTTGCAGTTCCAACTGACTTTGCAGTCCAGCGCATTAACCCACAGTGCCACACCAGGACTCCATTTTGGCCCTTGTTGTTGTTGTTATGTGCCATGGAGTCATAGCGACCCTGTACAGGGTTTCCGAGGCTGTAAATCTTTACGGGAGCAGAAAGCCTCCTGCAGAACAGCTGGTAGTTTCGAACTGCTGACCTTGTGGTTTGCAGCCCAATTTGTAACCACTACGCTACCAGAGCTCCTTCCATTTTGGCCCTAGAGTCCTTAAATATTGCAAGTCAAAGCTTGAATTCATCTTCAGTTCTTTCAGCTTGAGAAATGTTGAGCATGTTTTTCCCTTTTGGTTTTCTAATTCCAGGTCTTTGCACATTGCATTGTAATACTTGAGTATGTCTTCTCAAGCGGCCCTTTGAAATTTCTGTTCAGGTCTTTTACTTCCAGTCTCTTTAGCTTCTCTACATTTGAGAACAAGTTTCAGAGTCTCTTTTGACCTTCATTTTCTTCCTTTCCTGTTGTTTAAAGAACCTTTTATCTTCTTGCATGATTTTCTTAATGTCATCCCACAATTCTTTTGGTCTTCAGTCATTAGTGTCTAATGCATTGAATCTGTTTTTGAAATAGTTTTTAAATTCAAGTGGGGCATATTCAACGTCATATTTTGGGTCTCATGGACTTGTTTTAGTTTTTTTTCAGCTTCAGTCTGAACTTGCATGTAAGTAATTGATCTGCTCCACAGTTGACCCCTGGCCTTGTTTTGACTGATAATATGAGATTTTCCATTGTATCTTCTCACAGATGTGAGAATTTGATTCCTGGATATTCCATCTTGGTGAGGTCTGCATGTATAGTTGCCATTTATATTGTTGAACAGAAGTATTTGCAATGAATAGGTCATTGGTCTTGCAAAATTCTATCATGTGATCACCAGCATCATTTCTATCACCTAGGCCATATTTTCCAACTACCGATCCTTCGTCTTTGTTTTCAACGTTTGCATTCCAATCACCAATAATTATGAATGCATCTTGATTTCGTGTAAGTTACGACTCAGAGCGACTCCATATAACTTTCTGAGGAGTGGCTGGTGGGTTTAAACTGCTGACCTTGCAGTTAGCATTCCAGTGCTTATCGTCAATATCATACCAGGATTCCAAATAAGTTGGAATTTTTCAATTTCATCATCACTGGCTTTAGTGGATAGTATGTAAATTTGAATAATAGTCATGCTACCTGGTCTTCTCTGGTGCTGATGTTGTTATGTACCGTGGAGTAGGTTCTGACCCATAGTGACCCTGTACAGGGTTTCTGAGGCTGCAAATCTTTTCGGGAGCAGAAAGCCTCATATTTCTCCTGCAGAACAGCTGGTAGTTTCGAACTGCCGACCTTGAGTAGGAGTATGGGTATTATCACAGACCTCATTGTCCTTTAAGCTAGATCTTGAAATGTTCTTTTTGAGTATGTCTTTTCTGGCATAGTAAATCATGTAACTGTCTGGTTCAAAATGGTCAATACCAGTGCATTTCAGATTACTAATGCCTAGAATACTGATCTTTGTGTGTTCCGTTTTATTTTTGACAACTTCCAATTCATACTTCATACATTCCATGTTCTGATTATTCATGGATGTGTACAGCTATTTCTTCTCATTATGAGTTGTGCCCCACCAGCAAATGAAAGTCCTGAAGGCTTACTCCATCCATGTCATTAAGGTCAATTCTACTTTGAGGGCCAACTTTACCCCTGTAGCATTTTGAGTGCCTTCCAATCTGGAAAGCTCATCTTCAGCACTATATCAATCTGCTGTTATTCATAAGGTTTTCAGTGGCTAACCCTTCGTAACTGGTCCACTTCTCCTTCTTCCTAGTCTGCCTTAGTCTGGAAGCTCCACTGAAAACTGTCCACCATGGGTGACCCCGCTGGGATTTAAAATACCAGAGGTATAGCTTTCCACACGACAGCAACACACAAACCATCATAGTATGGGCTATGTTGATTCCTTCTGAGGACTTTTAGGAAGAACGTTTTCCATAACTTTTTCCTAGCTTCTGGCGATGGTCAGCAATCCTTGGCATTCCTTGGCTTGTAGATCACTCAAATCTCTGTCTCCATCTTCATGTGGTTGCTTTTCCTCTGCGTGTATCTTTTCCTTTTTCATAAGTACACCACTTATATTGTACTGTAACCTACCCTATTCCAGTACCTGTTAACTGATAATATCTTCAAAGACCTCTCTTACCAAACAAGATCACATGCATAAGTAGTGGGGGTTAGGACTTCGACACATATTTTCTGTAGAGACAACCCAATCCATAACATCCTCCTTTAATTTCCACCAGTAACCCACTATCCATTACCCTAGCCTTTTGGTGTCTTTAAAGGGCCAGCTTTACCAGAAAAGGTGGACTCAGGCTCTAAATCTTCATGAAAGTAGCCTCACCAGAAGTTAAAAGTTTCAAGACATCAAAGATCTCTTGTGCTTTCTCTTAATCTAAACAAGACTTTCTTTGTGAAGTTTAGTGAGCAAACACACAAGAGTCAGAATATGTAAATTCAAGACCTGCTTGCCATTTACTAACGTGGAATTCTTACTTAGCTTCTCTGAACCTATTTCATCACTGTAAAGGTGGTGGTGGTGCAAATCGCTCACTGAAGTGTGAATTTGTCCAGGTTTAGTATTATATCCATTTCTAGACAACTACTCATCATCAAGAGTAGAGTCTCCTCCTTGGTGAGGTTACTTGTCCCCTAGTGTCCTAAGCCGGTGAACTTCTGAATCCCACAACATTCTGTTTGTTCTCCTGTTGCACCTTGTGCATACTGTGCCTTAGCGATTTCTTTGTGTATCTGAATCTAGGGCAGGATTTGGTTTTATGTCCATGCCTGTGTTACAACCTGTAATTCATACAGTGAGTGCTCAAAAAAGCATTTGTTGTTGATATTGTTGCTTTCCTGAGCAATGTGTGTTTGGAACCTACTTCAGGTAGTATGGGGGAAGAGACGGGGAAGCACTGATAACCAGAAGGTCAGGATCTTTCCTATTCTTTCCCCAGGACATTTAGCTAATGCCACTACGGACCTCATGAAATTAGACCATGAAGAGGAGCCCCAACTCTCTGAACCCTACCTTTCTAAACAGAAGAAGCTCATGGTGAGTGTCCCCTGTATCCACTGTCTTTCCCATGGAAAGGGACAACTGAGAGAGATGGCCCAAAGTAGAGGATGAGTTGAAGACATGAAATGGGAAACACAATGGCTTGCTTTTCATATATTGTCTCCTCTGTAATTCATTGGCTGCCTGACCTCAAGCAAGTCACTACCACCCACTCTCTTATAGCCTCAGTTTCCTCATGCTTTTAGGTTGGGTCCCTAAAAGCATGAGTGTTGAACAGAGATACTGGGTACTTGAAGGAAAACTCTGAGGGGAACCCTGTAAGGCAGAGAAGGAGCAGGTCTTATCTGAGCCCATAAGGAGTTCTGGAGCATACATGGCCATGACTTTGGTCACATGGAAGCATATACCCATATCAGCCAGTCTGTGGCTACAGATTGCCTGAGGGAGATGGAGGGTACAACCTCTCCCAAGTATTTCTAGGAAGGAAACCTCCTCACTGGCAAAAGCAGTGCTCAGTAGAAAGTCAGACACTAGTTATCAATACTCACTGAAGCCAGAGAATAAAAGTATGAGAACATCTTACACACTTAAGGGGATATTTGGATACTGGGTTTGCAGAAAGAGGTTTATGTAAACTCCTACCTTCTCTGGTCATCCTTGGCTCTAGTGAGGCCAACCAGCCCTCTTCTACCTATCCTTCCCCAAGGCCAAGATCTTAGAGCATGACGACGTGAACTACCTGAAGAAGATCCTCGGGGAGCTGGCCATGGTGCTGGACCAGATTGAGGCCGAGCTGGAGAAGAGGAAGCTTGAGAACGAGGGTGGGTGCCAGTCCTGGGGTAAGTGGGTGCTGGAGCCCACCCACCCACCCTGATCCTGATCAATTCCAGCCTCTTTTTATGTCTCAGAGGATGTCACGAGTCATGGAGTCAGATAGGCCTGAGCTCATGTTCTAGCTTGGTCACTTACTAACTAGTGGCCTTGAGTCAGGTACTTCACCTCTCTGGCCTTTTGTTTTTTATCTATAAAATGAGGATGATAATATGACCTTCCTCAGAGAGTCATTGAGAGATTTTGTGAAATAACGCAATGTAGAGTGGCTAGATCGGTGCTCAACACATATCAGATATTTGATAAAGGTTAGTAAGGATGATGATAGTGATGGTGAAGATGGTTGCACACTATCTCACCTTTCCCCTTCCAAACCCTGATGAAAGAGGTGGGGAAATTCAGGTTTCAACCCTTGATGGGAGAAGCAGCAAAATCATGTTGCAAAGGGGCATGTGTACAGGGGTAGAAGGGGTGTGTGACCATTTTTACTATCTATACAGGAGAGAATCGTCCTGATTTTCCACTTAAGAGCACTCTGGTCACTGTGTAAACATAGGCTTTAAGGGAGACAGATGGAAGGCTGTTGCTATACCGCATGTAACAGATGATGGTGGATTGTGTAAAGGTGGTGGCTGTGGCATGGTGAGGCATGGATGGATCTGAGAGGAACTTGAGAGATGAAACTGATAGAAACTTACTGAGAGGGTGCATGGAGTTGGGCAAGAGAAGGAGGTATCGAAGATGACTCTTAGGGTTTTAGCCTAAGGTACTGAATGGTACCATTTGTAAGCAAAGGGGAACAAAGCCGGCCACAGTAGAACTGTTTCAAAGTGGTTCAAAGCCCTGATTTGAAGGCCTCATCAGAACTGGAAGATACATTTCCAAGATGATTCATTCACTTGGATTTTAACTGGATGCCTCAGTGCCTCACTGGCTGGGGCAGAGGACCTCAGTTCCTTCCCACATGAGCCTCCCAGTGGGGCTGCTTTTCTTAACATCATGGCAGCTGATTTCCCTCAGAGCAAGTGATCCCAGAAAGACAGAGACGGTACAAATCACAATGTCTCTTATGACCTACTATTGGAAGTCACTCTGTCATTCTACCACATGTATATTCATTAGAAATGAGTAATGAATTTCAGGGGAGGAGAACGGGGATTCACCAAAAGGAGGAATATTAAATACTCTGTGGGTGTGTTTTAAAACTACCACACCTGTCCTGAGGTTCGCCCACGATGAGAGATGGATAAAGGCAGAGGAGTTGGCAGGGCAGACGGAGAAGGAGTTAAGTAGGAGGACCCTTGTTTCACAGGAACCAGGAAAGGCGTGTTTTGAGACATGAGAACAGTATCAAATGCTGCTGGGGGATAGAGTAAGCCAAGAATAGCAAAGTGTCTCCTGGATTTTGTACCATGGATGTTGTTTGTATGTTCATTGGAGTGTGGGATAAAAGCCAGACTGGAGTGCACTGAAGACAGCAAGTGTAGAGAACCCTTTTGAGAACCTAGTAGAAGGAATGAGGAATGGGTGTGAGGTGGGGTGGGGTAGGGTGGGGTGAAGGGAGCAGTGGTTTGAAGATAGGAGATACAGGAGTGTGCGCTCTGCTGCTAGAAATGACTCAGTAGAAAGCAGGGAATGAGCGATGCAGGGCTTTGTAAAGTCCTTGCAAAGACAGGAATGGGTGTGGCTCAGACAGGGTCCCTGCAGGAAGCAGGTGCCATGCTGAAACTGGGTAAATTGTTGTTGGGGACCGTAGAGTCGATTTCCACTTACGACGACTCCACATTCATAGGGTTTCCTTGGCTGTAAGCTTTATGAGAGCCCATCAGTAGGTCTTTCTCCTGCAGAGCCACTGGGTGGGTTCAAACCACCAATCTTTTGAATAGCAGTCACATGCTTAATAACTGTACCAGCAGAGCTGCTTGGGTAAACTGAAGAGTGTTTAGTAAAGGGATGAGTGTGGGGGGGTGGGGACAGTCTCAGGAAGGCTGACAGGAGCTGTGGCTCTCATTGTAGGGACAGTGGTGACTCTCAGAGGGTGGAAGACTGACCTCACTGTCACCCACCCTCCTGTCTCCTGCCTCTGCTCCCACTGGTTGGGCCCTGGTGGTGTATCTAGCAGGTCAGCCTACTGGGGTACAGAACACCCTGGAGGAGGAAGAGGGTGGATCTGGAGAGGGAAGCAGAGGGCATGCACCGGGGAAGGTGCAGAGTGCACTGACGGGCTGGCATCTGGAGAAGGGAGACCGTGGTGGAAGGTGAGAGCGTGGGATGTAAGCTTCATGGTGGAAAATGAGGACCTTCATAACTGATGGTTTGTTCTCTGAATGAAGCATGAGGCAAGGTCATCAGCTGACAGAACTGGGGGAAGAGCTGTGAGAGAAGGGAGAGATATGAAGTTGTCTCCCCAGGGAGTAGGCACATGAGCTCAGGAAATAGAATAGGACCCCAGGCAGAGCTGAATGCCCTCCTGGGTTTTGTGGTCATGAATTGAAAGCACCAGCTGGTCAGCTGCATTATGGGATTGTCTCCAGCAGGCACAGCTGGCAGTCAGAGAAAGCACAAGATGGGATGCATCCAGGGCTGGGGCTTTGCAGCGGGCATGCAGAATTGAGGGAAGGAGGAAGCCAATGGGATCAAGCCCTCTGGTGACACACATGATAGTCACACGTACCCACACACACAGAGTCACGGCTCTCAGTATTTGCCTACAATCACAAGCATTACTGTTATTGCTACGTGCCATCGAGTCAGTTCTGACTCACAGTGACCCTGTATAGGGTTTCTGGGGAGTGGCTGGTAGGTTTGAAACACCAATCTTGTGGTTAGCTGTCCAGTAGTGATGCACATGTACATGCTTGTGAACATGTCTCCAGGCAAACGGCCAAGTAGACGTGGGCATATGCTTCACTATTACATAAGGGACTGCACACACCTGTATAGACACAGATGTGCATGCATGTGGGGATAAACATGTGTGGACACAAGCAGCAGCATGGGTAAACACACAGACTGTATGTAATGTAGACATGGAGACTCCAGTGAAGACTGCCTGTTGTAAGGGGCCTGGATGTATGTGTTCATCTGTGTGGTTATGATCAGACTTTGTAATGGGATAGCCTGCCTTTGAATCTGAACTCTGCCATTCACTAACTGTGGTTTTGGCCAAATTACTTAATCTCTCTGCCCATCAATTTCATCATCTGTAGAATAGAAAAGTAAATGCACCTATTTTATAGTGTTGTGATGATAAAAGGAGTCAGCATACATTAAATGCTTTATAGCAAATTGGTACAAAGTAACTACCAGATGGGACTCCTGGTGTGGCACTGTAGGATCAGCTCTGGACCGTGAACCACAAGGTCGGCAGTTCAAGCCCACCAGTTGTTCCGCGGAAACCCTACACAGGGTGGCTATGAGTGGGAGCTGGCTCATAATCATCATCATCATCATCATCATCATCATCATCATCATCATCATCATCATCATCACTGTGATGTAGATGGTGTTGCTATGAGGCTGAGCAGGGCTCAGTGGAACGTCCAGATGAAGATCGACTAGAAAGAATGACCCAGCAGCCTATTTCTGAAAATCAGCCAGTGGAGACCTGGTGGATCCCAACAGTTAGCCCCACAACTGCTGGTGGGGATGGTGCAGGACTGGGAGCATTTGTTCCCTGATGCATGGGGTTGCCTGGAATTGGGCACCAACTTGATGGCAGCTATGACAACAGATGAGTACATATAAAAATACAGTCACGTGGTGAAGAACAGAAACATTAGATGGCCAACATTAGTCCTTGAAATGACTCCCAAGAACAATGTCCAGGGATAAGCTCTGGATTGGTAATGACCATGGGACGCTGGGATAGCCCATCCCATGAGTCTCTGTCGAGTCAGCAAGGCTCAAAGTAAATGCTTCACTTTCCTCTTCAACCTGCTCTTCCTCCTGGATCATCATGTTAGGCCACAACGCTGTCATACTTCCAGGGTCATGAAATAGTCCCCCAAACACCTCAGGCTTGTCTGCTTCTCTGCGCCCTCTGTTCTCCCTTGATTGGTGCACCAGTGCCCCCTCCCCCATTAGTCCCTGGACCGAATTCAAGCCCTTTCATGTGGCTTTTTGCTCCTTGTGGTTTGGCCCCTACCTAGTTACCCAGCTTCACCTCACCCTCCTCTGAAGTCCTGTCCTGCACATCTTCCCTCCTACCACCTCCCCCGAACTCCCAGAGCCTTCTGATTCTAAACCAAACCCTGATCTCCCCAGAGCACCCAGCCTCCCTACAATCCTCTCGCATGGAGACCGATGTTTCTCCCCTGGGGTGGGGAGTAGGTGGTCTTTCTGAATCCTCTTTCTGAATCCTCATTGACACTTCCAGACTCTACTCTTTCCTCCCTCCTCCCTAATGGCCTCCACACCCTATAGCATTGACTTTCTTGTTATAGACAGACCACTCCCAACTTCCTCCCCACCAGGACAGTCGTCTGTGGTCCTCTGGGCACCTAGCTGATCGCCAGCCCCTCCGGCATCACTCCTGTGGTAATTCTTGGCAGCTCTTTAGGTAGATGATGTTTCATGTTTCCTGCCCCTCAGTTCTCTGACCTCCTTCCTTATTGATTTGTCCCTATCCTGTCCCTGTTGCACCTTCTAGTCATACACACAGCAGACACAGTGCCGAGAACTGAGAACGCTCCAAAATCTCCACCTCTAATTACCACCTCTTGCTTTTCAGTTTACTTCTCGTACAACCAAAAGATCAACAGTCTTCCTCGCCCCCGGGACCATCAGCCTTGATCCTTCCTCCATTCACTCTCTCACCCCCACCATGATCTCACTGTCCTCTGTACCCAGGTGGACCCCCTGATCCGTCACCACAAGCACCCCCTTGCTTACGCCTTCGACCTCCTTGCCCTTCTCTCACTTCATCATCTCACTTGGCAAAACCTCAATTGTGTTTAAACCCAACTCTCCACTTACTTAGTACCAGCTCCTGTGAAAGTAAATGTGGCTGGAAAACCACATGAGGGTGCTAGCCAGACAGTCTCACTTTGAATTCATGACCACTAGTCCTGGTGTGGCCCTTGTGGGTTGATGCACTGGAATGCAATGTCCCTTGCAGTTAAGCTCACCAGCTGCTCCTTGGAAACCCTATACAGGTTCACTATGGGTTGGAACCAACTCAATGGTACTTAACATCAACAACAAAGCCTTAGATGGGCCTCAGTTCTTCCTGAAGATCCCTGATGATCATTTTATACCTTCTTCTTAGCCCACCAGCTGCCTCTCCCCCATCCTCACTCTCAGCAGATCTCTTTCTAGCCCACTGAGAAAATGGAAACATTATGAAGGTATCTTCTACTCCCCACAGCTATGCACCAAGAGGCTTTACTGCCCATACTCATGCCGTAGTTTATAGATTCTAAAGGCATCTTTGTTAAATCACGTTATCATCTGACATTGAGACGTTTCTTACCATCAATAATTTAATTGCATCACCTGTTCTCTTGAGGCTGCGTGTTTTACACTGAATGGATGAAATATGGCACCGGGCACTTCCTCTTGTTACTGTGGATTGATGGCCCTTTTGTTAGCCAAGACCAATCGCCTTCAATGTGTCCTAGACCACCGCCACGCTCATCCAAGGACAGCACATCAGTGACTCTCTGCACTCTTTTCTGTAAAATTATTTTCCTCCTCTCTGTGGGATGGTTCCCATCAACATGTTATTTTTTCCATCCCAACTAAAAAAAACCCTCTTGACCTGTCTCCCACTATTGGCCTGTCCTTCCTGTTACAGCATAACCACAAAGAGTGGCCTCTGCTCACCGTCCCCAGTCCCTCTCCTGTCTTTTCCCTTGAACTCCCTCCTTCGATCTCTCATCAACAGTACTCTGGTCGTGGTCACTAGTAATCACATGCAGTCAGCTGTCAGGCCTCCTCTTAAGTGACCTCTCAGCAGTGTGTGACCACAGTTGAGCTCCCTCCTCCCTGAGACACTTTCCCATCTTGGCTTTCAGGACACTACACTACTCTCTCCAACTCACAAGCTGCTCCTTCTTAAGCACTTTCACATTTCACTTAGTCACCCAGTCTCTAAATCTCCGAGGGCCTGGGATCAACAGTTGCTCCTATTCTCAAGTCTGTCTGCATCTCCCTTGCTGATATCATCCATTCGCATGGCTTTAAACACCACCTCCATACTGATGACTCTCTCCTGAACTAGGGGCTTGCATCTCTAACTGCTGGCTCATTTTCTTCCCTTGGGGGTCTAACATGCATCTGGAAAGTTACATACTCAAGAACAAACTTCTGATTACAGTCTTCATTATGTGTTACTCTTCCGCCCCCCCTTGAAATGGTGAGCTTGTTGAGGGAAGACATGGGTTTTGTCTTGTCTTCGTGCCCAATACATAAACATCTGTTGAATGAGTAAGAAGATACAGAGTGAAAGGGGACTCAGATTTTGATGTGGTTGTTGGGTCCCATCAAGTCAATTCCAGCTCATAGTGACCGTCTATGACAGAGGAGAAAAGAGATAAATAGGATGTTAGAGTCACATAATTTCCCAGCTGGAGGTAAACTTGCCAGGGATGCAGAGGGAGGAGAGAGCATCCCAGGTATGGGGCACAGAAGGGACAAAAGCCCAGAGGCTGGAAGGGGTATGACCTGTTTTGGGGAAACAGTGGGTAGATGTAGGATGCATGAAAAGACAAGATTAGAAAAATATATTGGAGCTAGACTACTTACTGGGAGACCATGAACACCCGATGAAAGAATTTGGATATTAATGTGTAGTGTTGTTGTTGTTAAGTGCCATCAAGTCAGTTCCGACCCATAGCGACCCTGTATAGGGTTTCCGAGGAGCAGCTGGTGAGCTTGAACCACCGACCTTGCAGTTCAAATGGCTTTGAAGTCTGGCTCATTAACCCACAGAGCCACACCAGGACTCTTGTGTAGTACGTGGGGGGAAATGGAGTTTTGAGCAAAGAGGTGATATCTGAGGGTAAAGGAGTTCCAGCATTTCACGTCTAAATGACTGGGAGAAATATGTTGCACAGATTTCTGTTTCCCAAATATGCCAGCTAATTTTAGATGGCACATGAATATGGCAACAAATAACATAAAATCACAGAGTGAGAAATATAGTTTTTAGTTTTCTCTAATTTCATTACATCAAAGAAACATTTCAATATGGTACTACTATTTAACCCCTTTGTAATACATGTTAACATCTTCCCCTTTCTTTCTTTCTTTCTTTCTTTTTAAGACAAGTGTGTGTTAGGTTTAGATATGGGAGGACAGTGGCATCTAGCTGTAATTTTATAACATTTGTTTCATTTTTGTCATGCTTTTATCGTTGTATACAGAGTAAGTAAAAAAATATTGCTACAAAATCATAGAAAGCTTTCTTAAACAAAAATATCAAAACACGAAGCTATTCTTTCTCAACATACCCCTCTACCCCCCACCCCCCACCCCCAGGTCTATGCATTTCTGAAAGCTGTGTTTCAAATCTCTCTAACCATTCCCAAAGGAATTCTGTGCTCTTTGATTTACACTGTGTCAAAAGAGCAGTGTGGGCATCCTTAAGGGATTCAAATCACATTCCTTTTAAATGTTCTTAGAGTTTGGAGAACAAAAAGAAGTCTGAAAGGGGCAAGGTCAGGACTGTAGGTGGATGGGGTAAGGTTTCCTAATATAAGGACCATCCTTGCAAATGGAAGACCTATACCAGGTCGCTATGGGTTGGAACGGACTGAAGGGCACTTAGCAACAACAGATCATGGAAACTGTTAACGCACTTCTGAGAGGTACCTGGCAAGTTATTTACCAAAAGTCAGTGAAAACCCTATAAACAGAGCGTGACAGTGACATAGCAAGAGTGTGGATGGACTTGACAGCAGCCGTTTTGTTTGTTTGGCATTAAATCAGGTCAGAGGCAACTGGGTTTTACCAGAATGCTAAGAGAGGCCATCAGATTCTAGGTACACTTTGAAGGTAGAACTGATGCAAATTGCTGATAGAGTATGTGGGGTGTGAAAAGGAGAGAAGACTTAAAGTTAAAGGTGGCCAATGAAAGACTTTAGGCCTAAGCAACTGTTAGAATGGGGGTGACATTACTGAGTTGGGGAGGAATGCAGTGGCTTGGGGCTGACAATCAAGAGTTCAGCTTGGACATGTCGAGCTTGAAAGGCATAGTGGGCACCTAAGGGGAACTTGCAAATGGGCAAATGGATATACGAGTGTAAAGTTTAAATACATGCATTTACATTGCAGAAATCAGTTGATGTAAAGGGAGAAATGAGGTGAGTACAAATAGAGACCACCGTATAAGGCTGTGGCAGAATCATCTATGCAGTACAGGCATGATGACCCTGGGAGTCAGCACAAGCTGGAGGGGGGAAGGCCAGAGCCGTGAGTGTGTTGGGGGAGACAGCACATCTTTTCCCTCTGGCTCCCCCACATCTCCTCTCTCTCCCACTCTAGGGCAGAAATGTGAGCTGTGGCTTTGTGGCTGTGCCTTCACGCTGGCTGACGTGCTCCTGGGAGCCACCTTACATCGCCTCAAGTTCCTGGGACTGTCCAAGAAATACTGGGAAGACGGAAGTCGGCCCAATCTGCAGTCCTTCTTTGAGAGGGTCCAGAGACGCTTGGCCTTCCGGAAAGTGCTCGGCGACATCCACACCACCCTGCTGTCGGCTGTCATTCCCAATGCTTTCCGGCTGGTCAAACGGAAACCCCCATCCTTCTTTGGGGCGTCCTTTCTCATGGGTTCCCTGGGCGGGATGGGCTACTTTGCCTACTGGTACCTCAAGAAAAAATACATCTAGAGCCAGGCCAGTGTGTGACTGTCGGTGTCTCTGTGCTGTGTGATTCCCAAGGAGCTCTCTGTAACTCACTGTCTCATGAACACTTGGACAGCCCTCCCCCGCCCCTTGTTCTGAGTAATTCTGTCGTCAATGTGAAAACATTCCATAGTTTAGTAGTAGACGTTGCCAATGCCATGAGTAGAGGCCACCGCTCTACTAAAAGAAGAGAAAATGAGAGACAGAAAGAAAAAAACACAAAAACAAAACACGAATGCCTTTTCTTTTGATTTAAGGTCTCAAGTTGGAACTGTGGGGACTGGTTAGGATCTGAGGTGAGTTCCAGGTTGCTTCATCCACCAAGGCCCAGATTCTGGGAGGTGCTGGAGGCTAAGAGGGCCTGATCCCTTGCCTCTCCTTCCCTCTTGCCCACGACACTCTTCCAAAGGACAAAGCCAACATCAAGACTCGGCGCTTCTAACTGGTACCTCCGGTGGGGCTGGAGACCCAGAGACCCTTCGGGAGGCCCCTGAATATTGGAAGGGGCTTCATTCTTCTCCTGGACATGGACTGAGACAGTATGATGCAATCCAAGGCAGTGGCTCCCCTAAACTAGGTTGTGGTTGGGATGAGCACCTCTTACGTCCTTCTCAGCTGGTGTGTTTGGTTTTACACTTTAGTAGTGACCCCTGAAGGCAGTATCCACCATCTTTTTCCCACCTGGAGTTGAGTTTTCCCACCACGTGAGGTGGGGCTTCCATTCAAAGCCATGTTGACCTTCTCAAAGAAGGTCCCGGCCCAAGAGCAGAAGTGGATCCAGAGGTAGAAGAACCCCAGGTCCCTTTCCCAGCCTCTGTCAAAGCCATCTCCTTTCAAAGCCCACCTTTCCCACCACTCATGGGGCTCCCCACTTGCCCCACCATGCCACGTAGGGGGTCTCTGTATCCACAGTCCCCACCTGGGTCATGCCTCACTTTCCTGTGCCTTTTGCATGTTGGGAAAGGGTCTGGGTGTCACTGCTGCTCATGCTTAGAAATCACGGAAAGCCCTAATAAAGCATTGAGGAGGAGCAGTTGCCTTGCATTTCTGAACGTGTGCTGTTCATCTAGCTCTCATTTCCTAAGGTGGGGCCATACATGACACAAAGCCCCGTAACATCACACATGACGGTGTTCGTTTCTAGTTCTAGAAGTCACAATCATACCCGAATATATGGTAAAACACAAATTAACTTGTCATTTAACCACTCCATACATAAAGATGTATGTTTACACACGCATACCAAGTAAGGAAGAAAATGTTTATAGTTTTCCCTTCTGGGACTGATCACAAGGCCATTGCTGATATTTATAATGTCTCTTCTTTCTACTAATTATTCTATGCTCTGCTCTCTCTGCCCTCAGATAGTTGGAATATTTTGTCTAGTGAAACGACTTAAACTTGGGTGGATCCTTGGATGGCTGTATTCTGCTGTTAACCTTTTACAATTAAGTACTATAAGGGATCCCAGGTTTCCACATATGTCTTCACATCACCATTGGGTAGCAGCAACCTAATTTATTCTTGGAAATCACCACCAGTCACTGGAGCCAGTAGAGTAACCCATTTCTTCGTATGGTTAATGGTATGATGAGCTCAAAATGGCCAAGCAACACTCAACTTCTAACTCAGTTGAACTATTAATCCGTTCTCTAATAGAGACATTCTTCCCTTGGGAATGATAATCTGTAAATCATCAAAGTCCAAAGTTTCAAGGATGGGAAGTAAAACTTTTGTGAATGGGTTATTGGGTATAGTAGTGAGAGTAACCTCTTCCATCTCTGCACAGTTGTTGTTAGCTGTCATCGAGTCAGTTCCAACTCACTGTGATACTATGCACAACTAAACAAAACACTGCCTGGTCCTGAGCCACCCTCACAATTGCTGTTGTTTCAGTCCATTGCTGCTGTCACCACATCAATTCATCTCATTGAGGGCTTCTGAAGTATGAGAGGTGAAGTCTCACCATGCTGGCTTCTCAGAAGCATTCTGGTTGTACTTCTTCCAACACAGATTCGTTTGTTCTTCTGGCAGTCCATGGTACTTTATATATTCTTTTCCAAGGCCATAATTCAAAGGCATCAACTCTTCTTTGAGGGCCTTTCCTGTATTGCTACAACCATCCGCTTCCAGTTGGTGCCAGGTCCGAGAGTTTCTTCCTTCATCAACTGGTTCTGGGAAACTCACCATGAGGTCTTAGATGTTGATGGCAAAACAGGCAGCAAAGGGCAGGAATAGGTGATATAGTCTAATTCCACATGATGCTAGAAAGCTCTTGTGGACTAGCTTCATGGCTTTATGCATCAGATGACACCCAGTTAGGTCGTGATAGGAGCTCAAGTTGCATAGTCACTGGTGCCTTCTGGTCAGACAGTCAGTCTCTACCAGACCCAGCAGCAAGCCAGCTGTTTCTTAAATGGGTAACCGTTATTTGCAGAAGATGTTCTGCCTTTGCTCTAAGTCCTTGGGGTTGCTAGAGGCTCCATATAGCATCCTTACCTCACATACAATTTAACCACCACTGGCTCTGCTGAGCCATACATCTCAATATACAGCCTGAGTCTGTTTGGGGATCCATTCAAAACTGGAAGCCTTCTGGTTCACTCAGTAAATGGTTTGGAGCAGCATACACAAATGGAAGTATGTTGCCTCCTACATCCAAAGAGACCCATCAACGGTTATTCCTTCTTAGTGGTAGGTTCAACAACTTATCTTGCTTTGAGATATCTTGACATATCCCAGACGACTGGATCAGATCCCTAGAAACGTCACTAATGTGCCAGGCCTCTGAATTTCCTAGGCTTTCTTCTAGTATTTCTGGGTTTACTGGCTACTTCTTGCTAAGGAGTCCTGGTGGCATTGTGGGTTAACTGGACTACCTACTACAAGTCTCTCCATTGGAGAAAGATGAGGCTGTCTTCTCCCATAAAGAAAGCCTATAGTGCCACCCTGTCCTACAGGATCGCTAGGAGTTGAAATCGACTTAGTGCCAATGGGTTTTGAGTTTCCTGCTCACTTGGTATAGTATGATGGCATTAATGCAGTGGATCAGTGTTTTGTTTGGGGGACATCAGCACAATCGAGGTCTCTACAGATGAGATTAAGACAGAGAACAGAAAGGCTGACAGAGCCCAAAGTAAGAAAAGGACAATGTCGCCGTTGTGTTAAGTAAAAGCAAATGGTTTTGGGGAGTCCTCACTAACGGATACAGAAAATAGACACTTCGGGATCAAGAGCTGAATATAAAGTGCTAGAAACTATGTTAATTTGTTTAAATAAAGAAGCCTCATCTAAAGCACCAATTGCAGTTTGAAACATCTCCTAATTACGTTCACAATAAAACATAGCTCTTCTCCAAGACCCATCCATCTTTACAGTATTATTACCTTTAGTTTACTTCTGAGGTGTGTGTGGTGGTATATGCATGGGGGTGTAGCTCCAGGGTCTTATCCTTGGTTCTTCTACCTAAACATTCCTCACTCTAAATCAAGGACTTCTGTATGGATTCTGCCAATGTCAAATGTGTGTATGCCAATAATGTAGTCAGGACCTGGTGTAACAACCACAAGGTGGGTCCACAGATCCACTGACCTGCTGTGAGTCAGCCTCAAGTCAAAACTTCTTGATCACCCAACCTCCAGAAGTCCCACTTTTGCTTATAGTGACATTTTGGGTCCCCAGGGATTACATCAACTCAGAGCTACTGTCAAATGTCCCCTGAAAGCTCTGGGTATTTCTCGTTCTCCAGGAGTCACCCCAGGTAAATGGCAAGTCCCTATGGAGAGCTGAGAGGGAGACTTGTCATCTGTACTTGTGGCAGGGCCACGGGACTTTCCTCAAGGGAATCCAGCCTTCCATGCAGCCAGCCGTAGGGCTCCAGGACTCTGGACTAGCTCCTGTCTGAATGGGGAAGGAGGCTGTGATGACTTCAAGTTAGGGATCTGCTCGCTGGGAACTAGTCTTTTTATATAAATAAATCTATATTATTATACATATCTATTGTTGTGGTAGCATAGTGGTTACGAATCGGGCTGCGAACCTTACGGTCAGCGGTTCGAAACTACCAGCTGCTCCGCGGGAGAAAGATGAGGCTTTCTACTCCCGTAAAGATTTACACCCTCGAAAACCCTGTACAGGGTCGCTATGGGTCGGACCCGACTCGATGGCACTTAACAACAACAACAATTGTTGTTGTTTAAGTGCCATTAAGTAGGTTCTGACTCAGTGACCCAGTACTCCTCAGAACCCCTATACAGGGTCACTGTGGGTCAGAACCGATTCGACGGCACTTAATAACAACAGTAAGTGTGATCTGGTGTGGCACTGTGGGTTAATGCACGGGACTGCAAAGTCAGTTTGCATCACAAGGTCGGCAGTTCAAGCTCACCAGTCACTCCTCGGAAACCCTATACAGGGTCACCATGAGTTGGTATTGACTCGACTCGATGGCACTTAACAATAATATGTGACACTGTAGGATCAGCACTGGACTGCAAACCACAAGGTCAACAGTTCAAACCCACCAGCTGTTCCTTAGAAACTTTATACAGGGTCGCTAAGAGTTGGAACCAACTGGATAGCACTCGTTGTTCAAACAGACCTTGCAGTCGAGTGCTGTAGGCTCAGCACTGGACTGCAAACCATAAGGTCAGCAGTTCAAACCTACCAGCTGCTCCTCAGAAACCCTATACAGGGTCACTATGAGTCAGAACCAACTCAATGACACTTACCAACAACAACCTATATGTTGTTTTATATATATATATATATATAAACTTGGTGGTGCAGCGGTTAAGGTTCTGGCTGCTCACTAAAAGGTCAGACAGACCTGGTAATGTCCTGGGAGACAGACCTGGTAATGTCCTCCTCTAAGGACAACCCTGTGGGACAGTTCTTGATCCTATAAAGTTACTATGCACTAGAATCAACTAGATGGCAAATTCTTCTTGTTTTTAAGCTACCCATATATTCCATTTCTAAGGAGCTCTGGTAGCTAGTGGTTACGAGTTGGGCTGCTAACATCAAGGTCAGCAGGTCAAAATAGCTGTTCCGTAAGAGAAAGGTGAGACTTTCTGCTCCCATAAAGATTTACAGCCTTAGAAATCCTGTACAGGGTAACTATGAGTCAGAACCAACTCCACAGCACATAACCACCACCACCACCACCATATTCCATATCTAAAGACAACATCATCCATTGTTGTTGCTTTAAGTGACATTGAGTTGGTTCTGACCCATAGTGACCCTGTATAGGGTTTCCAAGGAGCAGCTGGTGAGCTTGATCCACCGACCTTGAGGCTCACACTGACGTTGCAGTCAGTGCATTAACCCACAGCGCCACACCAAGACTCCATTAACCTCCAGCAAAAATCCCTGTGGATCACAACTTTCCAATGGTTGCTCTGGTTCTGTTGCCCACAATGGTGGTGGTGGTGGTGGTTGTTAAGTACCATCGAGTCAGTTCCAACTCATAACGACCCAGTCTGAAACTTGTAAATTTTTGCAGGAGCAGAAAGCCTCATTGTTCTCCTGCAGAGCGACTGGTGGGCTTGAACCGCTGACCTTCTGTTTCACAGTCCAGCGCTTATCCAATGGAGCTACTATGTTTCTGCCCACAGTAGTTGTTGTTAAGTGCTGTCGAGTCGGTGAACCTGTATAGAGTTTCCAAAGAGCGGCTGGTGGATTTGAACCGCTGGCCTATGGCCAGGTCTTATCCTACAGCACCTCACCAGGACTCCAGCCACGATGGTAAGCACATGCTAACAACTACAACCACCTCCCACTGTGGGTCCCAGACTGCAGAGGGCGGCACCACAGGGCTTCTGAATCCTTCTGGTGCCTTGCTCCTGCCGCTTTCCTCAATCCCTCAGAGAAGTGAGCCTAGATCCTAAATGCATCCTAACATTTCCATCTCCTTTTGGCTCTTCCCCTTGGCATTGTTTTAGGGGAATTCAGTCAAGCCAGCCAAGCAGGTCACTCCATCACATCTCCAAGGCCTGGCACTTGTCTGCCCCGCCATCCCCAAGTCCACATTATTGCCTGGGAGCCTTCTCTCTAAAACGAGGCTGGCAATAAATCACTGCCACCCATTGAGTACTAACTGTGCACTAGGTAACTTACAAGCATTATTTCTAACCTAGCAAAGCACATATTATTATTTTTCACTGAAGAGGACATGGAGGCTCGGAGAGTTGAATGACCTAGTGGTAGATTGGAATAATGGTCTTCTGTAAAACAATTAGGTAGCCAGATTTTGATATGTAATTTTGTAGTACACCACTGTGAGTGAGAAGTTATGGCGTGACACCGTAGGATCAGCACTGGACTGAGAACTATAAGGTTGGTGGTTCAAACCCACCAGCTGCTCCTTGTAAACTCTATGGTGGTGGTGTACCGTGGAAATGGTTCCAACTCATAGCGACCCTGCACAGGCTTTCTGAGGCTGTAAATCTTTACGGGAGCAGAAAGCCTCTTCCTTCTCCAGTGGAACTGTTGGTAGTTTCGAACTGCTGACCTTGAGGTTAGCAGCCCGACTTGTTTTCACGACGTTACCACAGCTCCTTTGGAAGCCTTATACAGTGTCTCTATGAGTTGGAACCAACTTGATGGCATTTAACAACTGTGTTGTTGCTGTTGTTGTTGTTAAGTGACGTCAAGTCAATTCCGACCCATAGCAACCCTGTATAGTTTTCCAAGGAGTGGCTGCTGAATTTGAACCACTGACCCTGCAGTTCAAAGAGATTTGTAGTCTGGCACATTAACCCACTGTGCCACAAACTGTGAGCGATGTTTATTTCCTGCCTCCACTAATGCTGGGCTTGTCCAGGTAATTTGCTTGGGTCAGTGGAATGGAAGTGGGTGTGTATGGGGTAAGCAGAGGCTTTCAACGTGCTTGTGTGGTCTAGGTGATGCTTTGCTGTCCCTTTAATTTAGACCCCAGAAGGCAGAGATGAGCCCAAGGTGTGGTCTGGAACCAAGCCTCACCTGCCCACAGCCTGAAGCAGCGCGGGCCAGTTGAACCCAGCACAGACCAACAGAACTGAGGTTAAACTGAGCGCATCTGCTGTTGTATGTCACTGAAGCTGGGGGATGGTTTGACATAACAACAACAACATTGTAGCAATCGCTAATCTAACTGAGCTAGGAGGCCAGATGTGTTAAAAAATCCAAACACTTGCTGTTTTTTTTAAAACACATGCTAAATTATTGGGCAAATCTGCTGCACAAGACCTTTTTAAAGTGTTGAAGAGCAAAGATGTCAGCTTGAGGACTAAGGTGCGCCTGACCCAAGCCATGGTATTTTCAATAACCTCATATGCATGTGAATAAGGAAGACTGTAGAAGAATTTATGCTTTTGAGTTATGGTGTTGGAGGAGAATATTGAAAGTGCCATGGGCTGCCAAAAGAACCATTAGATTAGTTTTAGAAGAAGTGTGACTATATTTCTCCTTGGAGGCCAAGATGGCCAAACTTTGTCTCTCATATTTCGGACATATTGTCAGGAAGGACCAGTCGCTGGAGAAGGATATCGTGTTTGGTAAGCTGGAGGGTTAGAGAAAAAGAGGAAGACCCTCAGTGAGATGGATTGGCAAAGTGGCAGCATCATTAGGCTCAAGCGTGGCAACAAATGTGAGGTTGGCCCAGGATCGGGCAGTGTTTTCTTCTGCTGTGCATAAGGTCACTGTGAGTCAGTACCGACTTGATGGCACCTCACAACAACAACAACAACAAGTTGTTAGGAACTACAGGTGAGACAATACAGTGGAATGATTATACCAGATTTAAAAGTTCAGAACATGCGCTAATCATTGTTTCCATATGTGGATGGCAGGAAGTCATTCCAGGATTAGTGGGGGACAAGTCCATGTTCCTGAGAGGCCCCCATCAGACAAAGGCAAATCTTCTTAATAAGAAACAGTCTTTGGCTCCCTCCCTACACAACAGAAATGTGGCAGTGGGAAGGGGATGAGCCTCTTGGCTCTTTTGATTCAATAATGAGTAATTATTATCATAACTAATAGTGATTGTCACAACTGTAGAGGTAGAAGTTTTATAACAAAAAGGAGGGAGTATTTACTTTACAGTTCAGGAACAGAGGACCCTAGGACCACCAAGAGGGAAAAGCATGTGCAGAACATGGGATCTTAACCAGAGAAGCAGTGACACCAGAGACAGAGGCAGAGATGATAGTATAGATAGATAGAGCAGATGAGGACTCTAGACTCATGGAAAGAGAAAGGCTGTGTGCTGGCAGCCAGGAGGCTTGCAAAATGTACACTTTGGTTGTTTAAATGATTATATAGTTCTGCGTGGTTTTGTGTACATCAAAAAAAAAAAAAAAGACGGAACAGAGGCAAATACTGTTAACTGATGGTGCCAGGAAGGGATTGTAATCATTGCAATGAAACAAAATATGATTGGTTGAGTGCAAAACTGACGTTCTCCTATGTAAATTATGACTCAATTCACAATAAAAGTTTTTAAAAAAAAAAAGAAACCGCCTTCGTTGGTGCCCAGTATTTAACAGCATATAAAATATGTCCTCATCCATGAGTTCAGTAAGTCAGTTGAGACTGGGGATCCACTCCATGGATGACTAATAAGCCCAGAGAGGTGAAGTGACTTTCCAATGATCACACAGCTGAGGAGCTGATAGGCAGGATTTGAGCACTGGCCTGGTTGACTCCAAGTCCAGTGTTTCCCGACCCAAGAGTAACTCCCAATGACAGTTGATGTCCCCACCACTCACCCCTGCAGGCACCGGGTGTCTGGCAGACACAGCCTGCTCAGGAACTATAGGCAGAAGAGGTGGGGGTGAGGAGTTGGAATTGAAATGAGTAAGAGCTGTGCAGTGAATTTATTATGGTGTATTCTAGCTGTGGTCTTTGTGAACGCCCACTAAACCACTTCTTTCAGTTGGGTCTGAGTAAGAGCAGGTGGAGGAGATGCTGATTGTAAACACTTGGAAACCTAATGAGAGGATTGGTCAATGTGACCATCCTGCCGGGTTCTAAAAGAGTCTTTTCGGCAGTAGGAGGGGGGTGACTCTCACTACCAACAAAGAAGAGCCAGGAATGGCTCCCTGAGCTTTGGAGCTCCTAGTACAGAGCTGGGACAGGGGAGTAGCAGAACGAAGAACCAGAGCTGAGACAGACAGAGGCTTCCCTGCAGAATGGAGTGCCTCTAGGCACTTAATTGGGGGAACTAGGTTTGCTGACTCCTGCAAACCTGCTGAGGCTTATGGGATGGTTTGAGTCCTATGGGCATTTATTAGCAGTGTGTGAGGCAGGACTACTGGTGTGGTACTGTAGGATAATCACTGGGCAGCAAGGTCAGTTTGAACCTCAAGGTTGGCAGTTCAAACCCACTAGCCAGTTCCTCAGAAACCCTATACAGACAGGGTGGCTATGAGTTGGAACCAATTTGACAGTACATAACAAGAAGCCAGGCACAGAGGCCTGCTTGTGAGCACAGCAGAATAGTCTGTCCTGACAGAATTCTGCCCTGAATGATAACCTGTTAACTTCCCTAATCAACTCCCAAACTGTGAGTGTGGTGTCTGAGTTCCCTGCCACCACTGTAATGCATTATGGAACCCAGCTGAGCAGAGGGCAGTGGGAGGGATGGTTACGGTCACATTGTTTTTAAATGTTTTATTGTGAATTACGTGATAGTTTACATGGGAGAACATTAGCTTTACATTCATCCTATCATATATCATTTCATTGCCATGATTATAATCCCCTCCATGCATCATCAACTAACCCCCTGGTCATCAGCACACAGCCCCTCTCCCTCTCTGGGTCTAGAGTCCCCAGCTGCTCCATCTCTCCATGTCATCGTCACTGCCTCCATCTCTGGCATCACTGCTTCTCTGGGTATGGTCCCACACACTCCTCTTCTCCCCTGATGATCCCAGGGACCCCTGCTCCTGGACTGCAAAGTCAGTCACTCCCCTCCTTTTGCTACAAAATGTCTACCTTTACATTTTCAACCCTCACAGTCAGTCCTGATGACAATTATTCACTATTGTACCACAGGAGTCCTATCCCAATCTCCTTTCATCAGCCCCGCCCAGACAGATTAGATACAACTCAGTGGAGATTCTACCTTCCTCTGCATCTAGGCTCCCTCTTGAAAGTTTGTAAGCCAGTCACTTCTTGCCTTTGTAGCCCCCCATTTTGGGTAGCCAATGTCCAAACTGCCCATCCCTGTCTACCCTGTATATCGAGGGGGTAGGAATGATCCTCGCTGTAAAGATTTGTTCCCTCTTTTGAGCTACTGCATCCATAGGTGTAGGTCAAGTTCATCAAATTATATCAGATTACTCTTTTTTCCCTCTTCTTTCTTCGTCTAGTTGAGCTCTGATCATCCAGTCATTGAAGCCAGGTCAAGTGGGTATTATCTTCAAGTGTGGGTGTTCTTATGCATATGCCCTCTCTTCTTATCAGCTGGACGCTTCACTCTCCACTCTAGTCCTCTGTGGCTATGTCACTGATTCTGTGGGCCACACTGTTTTGTGGCAAGCAGTTTGTGTGGGTGGGGCCCAAGGAACTTTGCTTTAGAAAGTAAGACGTTCATCTGGGATGGATCCCAGGTTCCCCACCCATTCACCTCCTGGCTACACAGACCCTGGGTGACCACACTGGCAAGGAAGATGGGCATGGTGAGTCTTGGTGATAAGCTCCAGCCTGTCTCCAAAAGGAACAGACTGGTGCCAGGACCATCCTGCCTGTGTTCAAGGCCTCAAACAATGGGAGACCTTGTGGGCTTCACACCACAGTTACAAAGTGTCCTTTCCTATCAGCTCGCCTGGACAACAACTCTCTCCCCAAAGTCTCAGCGACTCCACTCCCAACCTCCAAGACCAGGACAATAGACATTCATGGACTGTACCTTTGTACTTCCTGAGTTCATCAAACATGAAAACATTAGCATGCACAGGGTTTCTTTTTCTTTGCTTTATTGTTGTTGTTGTTAAGTGCCATTGTCCAGTCAGTTCCGACCCATAGTGACCCGATATAGGGTTTCCAAGGAGCAGCTGGTGAGTTTGAATCACTGACTTTGCGGTTCAAACTGACTCTGCAGTCCAGTGCATTAATCCGCAGTGCCACACCAGCACTCCCTGCTTTATAAGTAAAGATTTACACCCTCGGAAACCCTGTACAGGGTCGCTATGGGTCGGAACCGACTCGAAGGCACTTAACAACAACAACATAATCACTTACACAACAAAGAGTACATTATTGTATGCTTGAGTTGGAACTAACTGCAGGACACTTAACAATTACTACTATAAGACCACCATCTAAATACAAATCCAGTTACCCTCCCACCAGGGTACCTGTTTTCTGTGCTGTTAACATAAAACTCCCTGGAGACTGGACTGGGGAATCCTGGGATACTTTCTGAAGATGCTCAGATTGCACAGAGCTTCTCTTAACAGGACTCACTTCTTTGACAGCTCTCAGCAATGTTTTCGTTTTAAGACTTTTGAAGACTGTCTTTCTATGTGGGAACCCACTTTGGTAAGTTCACAGGAACCAGCACAACAGCCCTGTGCTCAATCAGTCAATGTCGAGATAAAAGGGGAGGGCACGTGGCACCCAGAAGCCCACTCCCCCATCACTCACTCACCGGGAAACCAGCTGCCACTTCAGCTTTGAGTGGGAATTGCTTCTTGAGTTGTTCCTAAAATAAAAGCCATAAACAGCTTGGGGAGACTTTCATCAGGCAGAACAGAGGAAATAGACAGAAAAGGTAAGAAAAGTTAGTGAGATTATCCAGTCCTCCCCCACCAGTTTTTGGATGAGGAAAGAGGCCCAGAGAGGCTGCATGACTTGGTTAAAGCCACCTAGACAATGCAGTGGCAGAACGTGGCTCAGAGCCTGGCATTCTAACTCCTGGCTGTGAGGCTCATCTAGGATTCCCACTGGGAGTTCCTCAATCTGCCTTTCTTCAATCTTAGTGGTTTTGCACAACGGATCTTGACAAGGGTTATTTGGATGGTAACTCCCAACCACTTGACACATGCTGCTCTCGGTCTTAATGCCTGCACTCTCTCCTTATCCTTCAAGACCCAAAATGACTGCCGCCTGCTCTCAGGTCCTCTGGCCCTGACCTTGTCCCAGCACTCAGCACATGCTGGGGGTTACTGGTCCCCGATGAACCAAGACTTCTCCAGTGCAGACATGTATCACCTCTGGCTTTACAAATGGAGCTCAGAAGGGGGCTGTGGACACAAACCCACCTAGAGAACGCATGTGTCATTCTTCCCCAGCTCCTAGCTCCCAGTCTGGAGTCAAGAAGGGGTTGTTGCTATTGAAGGACTTTTGCTATGTGAGGGGATTCTAACTCTGGAGCCCAGAGCTTTTGACAGACCCACCTGGGGCTGCCAAACAGGTCAGGCTGACATTCGAGTGTGTACACTCGCCTGTGTACAGGGCTCCAGTGCTACAAAGCACTTTCAACATCCTTATTCGAGTGAACTTTGACACTGTTCTTCAATGTTCCTTCTGAGAGGCCTACTCGTGTGCCAAAAGGACTGCTCTCAAGTCTGGCTGATCTAGGTATCTGGTGAAGAAATAGCAAAGAACTTCTGTGGTCTGTTTAAATGAGTGAACAAATACTTCATCTGCAGGACCTAGGGGAGAACTAGATATAACGAGGAAACACCTGTGTATGAGCAGAGGTTGAAGAACTGGCCTACATTCACAGAGTGAGTTCATGTTAACGGGCAACTTGAGGGGTCTTAGAAAGGAACACATGAAACATTGGATTGTGGCATTTCATTATCTCTAGTTTAATTTGCTTGTTTACACACACGGTTTGTGTGTACTAACAGTGGCAAGAGCCGCTCTCCAAATACAATCTGGTACAGAGACTATGACAGATGCACATGGGAAATGAGGCCAGTGGATGAACCTTAACACGGAGACAGAACAAGGATGGCAGTGTTCTGGGATCACATACACCCACAGAGCCTCTTGTTCAGCACCTGGGGACAACAGACACATTACAAAATACCAGGTATTTCAACAGAAGACCCAGACCCCAACTGGCACCCAAAAGAAGGTTCATTTTCCCTGTCTTCTCTGGAGGAACATAATGTTCAAAAGGCTTAGATAAGAAACGGAGTTGGGTGGGCTAGGAAGATTATGATAAGCATTGGATTGCAAACCACAAGGTCAGTGGTTTGACCCCACCAGCGGCTCCAGTGGAGAAAGATGAGGCTTTCTGCTTCCGCAAGATTTAAAGACTTGGAAAACCTACACAGGGTCGCTGTGAGTTGGGAACCAACTGGACAGCCCTTAACAACAACAAAACACACAGGGCAGATGACTAATCAAAACAGCAGTATCAGCTCCACATCACAAATGCAGAGAGTAAATAACATGCCCCTGGGCATAAAGCTGTACGTGTAGTGCCAAGATTTGAACCCAGTCTCATATTTGCTTAGGCCCAAACTCTGCCCCCTACACTGTACTATCTGATACAGGGATAGAGAGCATGCTCCCCAAAGAGGCAAGGGTGCTAAGAATGAACCAGAACTAGCGGAAGACTAGTCATTCAAGAAGGCACGGATCTTGGACTTGTGGTGACCAACACTTGTCACTCGGTATTATTGCTGAGCCTGAGTCAGACCCACGTGAGAAGAACGCCTGGAGATCTGAATGTCACAAATGAACTTCCCAGTGGCTCTGTGCCTGCTGTCTTTTAGTGCGGAACAGAAAATGCTGTCCTGAGATTTTAATCCCTTTAATAAGTACCCAACCACCCCGGGTTTCTGGACGTAAACTCCAGAGGGCACACGTTTCTCTCACCAATGCTCCCAAAGCACCTTGGCAATACCTCCCATATCTTGTGGCCAACGTCTCTCCTACTTTTGGGGACAACACATCGTGTCTCATGATTTAATGAACACAAGTTAACCTGCAGTTCAACAGCACAGGAAATACATATTTTAACGACATCTTTATATAAAATAAAAGAGACTCTGAAAAATGTCCTGGCCGTCAGCTCTTAACAGCCTAAGCTTCGGTCAAGTGTAGTGCTTATCAGTTAATGCAATGATCTGGTTGGAGGACTGGGGGTGGATGGGTGGGCATTAGAGCAGCTTCAAGGGTGATGATCTAAAATGCAAGGCAGTTGGTTTTGAGAGACAGACGTAGGAGAGTCTGGGTGAGGGAGAGGGGTGGTCTTATCAGAGCCTGTAGCTTTTGTAGTATGGTGGTGGGTAGATTGCTAACTCTTCCCAGCACTCTTGGAGTGAAAGCCACAGAATGTTAAGGTTGCCAAGAGAAGTGTTGGGTGGGTGGAGGTGGGGGTGGGAGGTGGTCAATTTCAAGGCCAGTTCAAGAGGCCCAGGTTTGGTTTTGTTGGTGCAATCAGAGGAGGGTGGGGCTAGTCACACCTCCGTTGAATACGGAGAGTACTTCTGAGGTTAGATTGGCTTCTTGCCATCTGAGGCAACGGGAGACATTTTACTTTTGAATGATCATAAACTTGTTCGCAGTGGAAAGTGCCCTGGGCCACACAGACGGACCAATGGCCTTACTGTATGACTGAAGAACTGCTCAGTCAGACCCAATGACTCTGGGTCAGGACCGCTGCGGTGCACACGGGCATTCTGCACAACTACCCTGACCCGGCTTCAAATTCAGCATGTGACTACATCACCTGCTTTCCTGTTTGATTATTCAGAGAAAGCAGCCCTGTGAGGGGGCATTAAATCCCACAAGCCAAGAATTTGGTTTATGAAAAGAAAATTAGTGTTCTAAACATACACACACACAGACAACACTCAGAACTATCTACACATATGTCAAGGTGCAGTGGCACTGGCGTGTTGCATTATTTTCCATTTTATCAACAAAGAACTACGGTCACAGTTATTACTGAAACCTATAAAGCATTCGCTCAAAAAAGAAGAAAACACGGTAACCTTACTGCTTCAAAAACCAACATACATGAATAGAAGAGCATTAATGTTCATGACGTGGAAAGCCCACAACATGAAGTCACAGGGCACTCCAGCTCAACAGGCCTGTTTTGGTAGCGAGTCACCAACCAGTTGTGATATTCAACATTTCACGAACAAATACTAGAGCCACACAGTGTGGTTCAGGCGGTTGGTGGTTTTCTAAAGAACCCTGCCTGGAATAAATGCTTGCGCAAAATAGACCAGTGGGAAATATTTTGAATTAACACTGCGAACAGCCATTAAAAGCAAAAGACAACTAGAATCAGGAAGATGGCAGCAGATGAGAGTCCTCAGGCCCCTGGCCTCCCCTCAGCCTCAAAATGGAAGCTTTCCCGTCTTCTGTCTTTTCACTGAGCTGTGGCTCTGCCCTCTTGAGACAATGCGGGGCATTCCAGACTGAGATCAAGTCCAGCCAGGGACACAAAGTGCCTGGCTGGAGTGGTGGTGCTTGTGACATCAGGGAACGTTGCCAAGTCTAGTCTAGGGACAAAAGTTCCTTCCCAGACTCCTCCACCACACACCAAAGCTGCCCAGTCGGCTTCCTCTCTGCAGGCGGGGCGGTAGTTTCGCTAACTAAGACACATGAAGAAGGTACTAGCCATTGTCCTGCTGCTGTCCCTTTGGTATCTTTTATTTCTTGTAACTGTCTTGCTTCAAACTTAAACTAGAGCTCTGAGGAGGAAGTCCTGGGGAAAAGGATTTCAAATACCAAAATCCGTATGTCCCATACCAGCCCAGCAGACCAAACAGGGTCCCGAACACTTTTTGGGAAAAGTCATGAAAATAGACAGCTGTGCACAGAAACATCAACACCCAGATGCAGGTCAGGGTGCCCAGGGCGATGACCAGGGTGGTGATGGTGGTGTGGAGGGGGTGGCTTCGGTCCGTCTTCACTTCATGCAGCACGGCCATCTCCTCCACAATCATGAGGACACAGAAGCTCAGCAGGAAAGCATGGCCTGAGATGTCAAAGCCGTGCCAGAACCCTCCCTCCCTGTGGCACTGCTGCTTGCTCTGAGGCTCCTTCCTGACCTTTTCCAGGGCTGGCGAATGGTAGCAGCTGCCCGTGTAGTGCTCGATGCTGGAGAAGAGGGTCGTGCAGACATACCAGATGGCCGTGCCCACTAACAGGGTGGTCAGCCGCCGCAGGACCAGCCCTGTCTTGCCCGTCAGGTGGTAATTAGTGAGGACAATGAAAGGCAGGAGGAGACAGAAGGTCCAAGTCCAGGCTTCTTTGACAAAATACCTAGCAGAAGAGAAAAGTGCAAGTGAAGGCAGGACACGGAGGAAGGGACTCAAGGCCACAGTCTGATCTCTAGATTCCAAAACTTGGAGAGAGGAGAGAACTGGACAAAAGCTACAGGGCATGACAGCAATTACATTCGGAGCATCTACCATTTGCCTCGTATACTACATACTTTTGTTGTACTAAGGATTTAATTTTTAAACAGCCCTCTGAGGTATACCCATTTTACAGATAAAAAGGAACTCTGGAGTCACAGTGGTGCTTGTCTGCTAACTCAAAGGTCAGAACCACCAGCAGCTCAGGCAGTCTGTTCCTGTCAAGACGACAGCTTTGGGAACTCTAGGGGAAAGGTCTACACAGTAGCGCTCTGAATCTGAGTAAACTTAACAGGCTTTACAAACAAATGGAAGCACGGAGAAGAGTCATGCCCAAGGTAGAGGCGGCAAGTGGTGGTGCTGCGATGTGAATCCAGGGTCAGCGATCTGAAGCATTATGTTATTTGTTCAGGAAAGTAGCAAGAATTGAACACCTACCAAATGCCAGGCGCTTTCACACACGTTTGCTTTTCCATACTCTAGGAGGTATGTATTGATAAGAAATCTAAGGCGCAGACAAAACCCGGTAACTTGTCTTCCCACAGTGACACTCACACAACCAATGAGCACAGATGAAACCAGGTTTGATCAGTCCAAAGTCCACGCTCCTGCTAAAACCTCATCTTTCCATTGCACGGCTCTTTCCTAAAAGGCAGGCATGGTCTTGGAATCATTCAACTCATTACACAGAAATTGGCAGAGAAGCTCAATGACCCAGTTTCAAATCCTGACTCTGATCTAACTTGATATTAAACCTCTCAGAGTTTTACTTTTTTCAGCTGCTAATACAGCTAAGGAGACAGAACGAGTTTCCTTTTCTTTTTCTTTACGCTGAGATTATACTCAGCAATGTATACGCCAATTCAAGTTTCCACATGTACACTGATTACAATCTTGGGGTTGAGCAACCATTCCTACCCTTATTTTCTGAGTTGTTTCTTGCTTATTAACAAACTCAATGACCCCAAAGGTTCCTATCTAACTGAGTTGCTGTTGTCAATTTGATTACATATTGTTGTTCTATGTGCTGATAGTCAGGTCCGACTCACAGCAATCCTGTGTAGGGTTTTCGAGGAGCGGCTGGTGGGTTTGAACCATCTAGATAGTTCTTAAAGAGCACAGTACTCAAGGCAAACCATTTTTTACTAGTTAAGCTAATCTGTTTGGTTTTAAGCAGACTTTACAAGATAATTTTTGGTTTAAGGTTTAAAGATTACCTCAGGGCAATAATCTTTGGGGTTCATTCAGCCTCTATGGCTCCAGAAAGTCTGGAGTCTGTGAGAATTTAAAATTCTATTTTGTAATTTTCCCCTTTTGATCACAGGAGTCTTCTATCTTTGATTAAAATATTCAATAAAAGTAGCTGGACACCACCCAGTTCTTCTGTAAAGCAGCAGCTATTCATGGAGGCAATTAACCACACATTCCAATGGTGGTAATGTGCGGAGGAGTCGGTTCCAACTCATAACGACCCCACATAGAATTTCCGAGGCTGTAAATCTTTACGGGAACAGAAAGCCTCATCCTTCTCCTGAGGAATGGCTGGCAGTTTGCCTTACCCTATTCCTGATTCTCTTCCTCTACTATTCCTGTGAATAACAGGAACTGTTTCTTAGCAGCAGCCTGCAGGCTTTTAAGACCCCATGCACTATGCAACAAACCAGGAGGTAGAACAGAAGCACTAAACGTGGTATTAGGCCAACGAACTGGATATCCCATTGAATCATGATCCTAAACCTCCAAACCAAGGAAGCAAATCCCAGGAGGAGTCTGGTTGGAGCAGCCCCAGCAGCTACCCTAAATATATCACACAAGGATCCAAATAATTTCTAAGGTCCCTTCCAGGTCCAATGATTCACTAGTTCCCTTCAGTAACTGACACAGAGGCTTGGAACAAAAGGCCAGAATCCATGGTTATTACCCACAAACATCAGGAACTTGTTTGCCAGTCTGCTTGGCTCCTAGTGCACCCAGGCAGGATAAAGCAGCAGCTGTCTTGTCCGCTTCCCATGAGATCATGAAAGGTGGCTGGCGTGGGGAGCAGCAGCAGTAAACACTCAAGCAAGAGACTTGGGGGACACTGCTACTCTCCTTGTCTATTCTCAACCCAGCTGTGCAGGCAGGGTGAGGAAGGAAGGTGAGAGAAGGACACAAAGACTCTTTCCTAGAGTCCAAAGGTTCTCAGATATCACTGAAAGGCCCGCCACTTAAACCTTTGCTGGACTTGAGATCCGGGATCTTGACAGAGTCAAGATCTAGCTGACATCTGACAAAACTGCCTGGGAGACAACCAGAGTTTGAAAGTGATAATAAAGTTACGCAGTCTTTCAAGAGATGCTGCAGAGGCGCTCCTGATTCTGAAGCCAAATCTGGGCTCTTTCAGAGCATTTATTATTGCAACAGTGTTGATGTGCAACACAGTCAGGAATCCATGAGTTAGGGGACCCCCTCCCCCCAAAAAAGGGGGGGGCGTTAAGTGGGTGGAGTTCAGAAGTCTCAAAGAGCTCTGCTGGAGTTGCTTTCCTGGGCAACCGCCATGCACTTTGGGTGACTGAGAAGGTTCAAGGAAATTCAGGGGAAAGGTCATGGGCTGGTGGTGGTGACCATGTGCTGTGAAGTGGGTCCCGACTCAAAGCGACCCTGGATCGGGTTTCCGAGGTTGTTGATCTTTACGGGAACAGAAAGCCTCATCTCTCTCCCGAGGAGAAGCTGGTGGATTCGAACTACTGGCCTTGCGATTAGCAGCCAGCTTCGTAACCCACTGCGCCCCTCGGGAGTCTCTTTGAATGGCGGTCCTGTCACAAGCTACGGGGATGACACCGGGTGGCGGTGCGGACTCCGGCAAAGCCAGGCAGGAAGGAAACATCTCCCCCAACAGGGCAAGGGGAGCCAGGGGAGCGGACCGAGCCCCGCAGCGCACCCGACACACCCCTACCGGCACGGGGCTCCCCAATCGTGACCGGCGTGCGGGATGCTGCTGTCATGACGGGAAGGAGGGCTTACCCCCTTCCAATGACCCGTCCGTCCGGGAAGCCAGCCCCGGGCTTCTCCGGACGAGTCGTCCCGACAGCCGGACTTCGGCCAGGCCAGTGCCCGCGAATCGCCTGGGGGCAGGAGAGGAGGACCCGGGAGACTCACATGTTGAGGACGTTACGCTTGTTGCTGAGGTAGCTCTCGGGCAGCGGAGAGAACTCCTTGAGGAGGGAGCCCGTCAGCATGAACACCACCAGCCCCCAAGGCAGGTAGCGTCGCACCGCGGCCCGCACCAGGGTCCCCCTAAGGACCCACGCGCAGCACTCCAGACGATCCATGTCCGACCTCGTCGGCCACCGTCCGCCTCCCTGCACCCTATCGGCCACCGTCTTGCCCTTCGCCCGGGCTGGTGCCCCCGCCTCCCTTCGAACGTAGGCGTTGCCGCCAGCGGGTCCCACCTCTTGGCGACGACACCGCGCTCCTGGGCCCGCGCGCTCCCTCTTCCGGCCATTGGCAGCCACTGCAGCACGCTCGTCTCCAATCTCGTCACTTTCCTCCTCTCTTCTCCCAGCAATGACACTAGGCAGCAGGGCTCTGTGCCGTGGGTTCGAATCTCACTCTCTGCTGTTTTGCTTTCGTATAGGAGAACACGCTTATTTTAATGTTTGCTAGAGA
Organism: Chrysochloris asiatica; assembly: GCF_000296735.1. Taxonomy (NCBI): domain Eukaryota; kingdom Metazoa; phylum Chordata; class Mammalia; order Afrosoricida; family Chrysochloridae; genus Chrysochloris; species Chrysochloris asiatica. The sequence goes on along the minus strand of NW_006408541.1, from coordinate 19,824,754 downwards.
TTAAGAAGAAATGAATGCCATGCTATAGGAACTGGAGGAGTGGTTACAGTATCAGTTAATCTCCCCTTTACCTTGGCAAACATACTTCCTCTTCTTAAGCCTCAGTTTTCTCATCTGTAAAATGGGGTAGACTAGAGAAGATTCTCCCAAGAGTTATTTTATGAATGGTGATGTGATTTGTGATAGTGGTCCAGATATAGGGATATGATATTAGATTTCATTAGCTACTCAATAAAATAATTGATTTTATCTTTGTGTTGAATGAAAATGCCATTTAATATAGATCTAATGTTCTGGTGTGGCACTTGTGGGTTAATGCGCCAGACTGCAAAGCCGTTTGAACTGCAAGGTTGACGGTTCAAGCTCACCAGCTGCTCCTCTGAAACCCTATACAGGGTCGCTATGGGTCAGGATCGACTCAACAGCACTCAACAACAACAATGTTGGTAACTAAGGAGCTCTGGTAGCGTAGTGGTTACGAATTGAGCTGCTAATCTCACCATCAGCAGTTTGAAACTACCAGTTGTTCCACAGGAGAAAGATGAGGCTTTCTGCTCCCATAAAGATTTATAGCCTCGGAAACCCTGTACAGGGTCGATATGACTCCATGGCACATAACAACAACAACAATGTTGATAACTCAGTCATTTAGTTTATCACAATGCATCTCCCTCACCTATGTCAAGACTGGGTGTCTAATTCATTGCATCCTAACCATGAACCATTGCTTGCCACTTTAACTACTTTTGCTATGTTCATATACCATTGATACTATTAATATATTTTTTGAAGCAAAACACATTTAGCACTTAAATACCTAACGATTAGCTCAGAAGCAAAAATATCTTTGTAATCATGAATTGTATGTGCCACTTTCAGCACTTGTCTTGTACGGTTTGTCAGACATCATGTGATGCATACGTGTTGCTGTAATGCTGGAAGTTATACCACCAGTGTTTCCAATACCAGCAGGGTCATGTTTCAGTAGAACTTTCAGATTAAGAACAGACTAGGAAGACGGAATCCATAGTCCATTTCTGAGGGATTGATTAGCCACTGAAATCCTTACGAACAGCAGTGGAACATTGTCTGATATAGTGCCAGAAGATGAGCCTCTCAGGCTGAAAGGCATTCAAAATACAACTGGAGAAGAGCTGCTGCCTCAAAGTAGAGCTAACCTTAATGATGTGGATGGAGCAAAGCTTTCAGGACCTTCATTTTCTGGTGAGGCATGACTCAAAATGAAAAGAAACAGTTGCAAATATCCATTAATAATTGAAACGTGGAATGTATGAGGTTAGAATCTAGGAAAAATAGAAGTCATCAAAAATGAAATGGGACACATAAAGAGCATTTTATTTTGAGAAAAAGAAAAACAACAAAAAAGAACATTTCAAAGTCTAGCTAAAAATACAATGCTGTCTGTGATAGGATAATATCCGTATGCCTACAAGGAAGACCAGTTAATACCAACCAATATTATTCAAATTTATACACCAATCACTAAAGCCAGTGAAGATGAAATTGAAAAATTCTACCTTCTTCAGTCTGAAATGGACCAAGCATGCAATAAAGATGCATTGATAATTACTGATGACTGGAATGTGAAAGTTGGAAACTAAGTTGCATTAGTGACAGAAATAATACTGGAGAGCCCATGATAGGGTTTTGCAAGACCAGCAACTTCTTAATTGCAAATACCTTTTTTTCCCCCAGCAACGTAAGCAGTGACTATACACATGGATTTGCCAGATGGAACACACTGGAAGCAAATCAACTACATCTGTGGGTCGAGGTGATGGAGAGGCTTAACATCACCAGCCAAAACAAGGGCAGGGCCCGACTGTGGAACAGACCATCAGTTGCCTGTATGTAAGTTTAGGTTAAAGCTGAGAAAATTAACACAAGTTCACGAAACCCAAAATATAACCTTGAGAATATCCCATCTGAGTTTAGAGACCATCTCAAGAACAGATTTGACCTGCTGAACACTAAAGACTGAAGAACAGAGGAGTTGTGGGATGACATCAAGAACATCCCACAAATACCTGGAATTAAAGATCATTAAAAAGAAAGGAAAGACCAGTGTGGATATCAGGAGAAACTCTGAAACTTGGTCTTGAACATAAAGTAACAAACAGAAAAAATGATGAAACATAAGAACTGATCAGAACATTTCAAAGGGCAGCTCGAGAAGACAAAGTAAAGTATCCTAGTGAGATGCAAAGAACATTTCTCAAGCTGAAAAAGTTGAAGAAAAAAATTCAAGTCTTGAATTAAAACACTGAAGAATTCCATGGGAAAAAATACTGAACAATGAAGGAAGCATCAAAAGAAGATGGAAGGAATACACAGAATCACTGTACTCAAAAGAATCGGTCAACATTTAGGAGACAGTATATGGTCAAGAACCAAAGGCATTGATGGAAGATATTCAAGCAGTACTGAAGGCATTAGCAAACAAACCAAGCTTCTGGGATTGACAGAATACCAAGTGTAATGCTTCAACAAATTAATGCAGTGCTGGAAGCACTCATTAATCTACACCAAGAAATGTGGAAGACCTGGCCGACCGATGTGTGCCTATTCCAAAGAAAGGTGACCTGACAGAATATGGAATGTATCAAACAATATCATTAATATCACATACTAGTAAAATTTTGCTGACAATGATTTAAAAACAGTTGCAGCAGTATATCAACAGGGAGCTGCCAGAAATTCAAGCTAGATTCAGAAGAAAATGGCATATCATTGCTTATGTCAGATGGATCTTGACTGAAAGCAGAGAATACTAGAAAGATATATTAACATGTGCTTCATGCAAAGACATTTGACTGTGTGGATCATAACAAACTATGGCTAACATTACAAAGAATGGGTATTCCAGAACAGTGAATTGTGCTCATGAGGAACCTGTACACAGACCAAGAGGCAGTTGTTCAAACAGAACAAAGGGATACTGAATGGTTTTAAATCAGAAAAGGTATGTGCCAGGGTTGTATCTTTTCACCAGTTATTCAATGGTGGTGTGGCACTGTAGATTAAGTATTGGACTGCTAATCACAAGGTTGGTTGGTCAAACCCACCAGCCATTCCTCAAAAACCCTAGGCAGGGTTGCTATGAGTCAGAACCAACTCCATGGCACTTAACAACATCAACGACATTTAATCTGTATGCTGAGCAAACAATCTGAGACACTGGACTTGAATTGCTCATTAACAACCTGTGCTATGTAGATGACACAGCCTTGCTTGCTGAAGAGGACTTGAAGCACTTGCTGATGAAGATCAAAGATTACAGTGTGAATTACAACTCAATGTAAATAAAACAAAAATCCTCACAATAGGACCAATAAATAATATCCTGATAAACAGAGAAAAGATTGAAGTGGTCAAGGATTTATTTCATTTTACTTAGACCCACAATCAACACTCATGTAAGCAGCAGTCAAGAAATCAAACTATATAGTGCATTGGGCAAATCTATCTTTCAAAGTATTAAAGACAAATACCCAAGCCATGGTATTTATAGTCGCTTCATCATATATACGCTAAAGTTGGACAATGGCTAAGGAAGACTGAAGAAGAATAGATGTATTTGAGCGATGATGCTGGTGAAGAAAATGAACTGTCAGAAGAACAAACAGATCTGTCTTAGAGGAAGTACAGCTAGATAACGGCCCTCAGAAGCGAGCCTGGCAAGACTTTGTCTCACGTAGTTTGGACGTGTTATCAGGAGGGACCAGTCCCTGAGAAAGTAGAGGGTCAAAAAAAAAAAAGGGAGACCCCCCCAAACAAGATGGATTGACACAGTGGCAGCAACAATGGGGTCAAACATAAATTAATTGTGAGGAGGGCGTAGAACCAGACAATGTTTTTGTTCTGTTGTGTACAGGGTTGCTTTGAGTTGGAACTGACTCCACATTACCCAACAATAAACAGCAACATGTATAGTTACATTTTGTCTATTACAAATGAAAAAAAATCCTGTTGAAATATTCATTATCTCTCAACTGTCTAAAATAATCTCATGTTTCTATACCAGGGATAGTTACACAGTCTGGGAATCACTGGCTTGATTTATGCCTGTAATGAACTGATTAGAAGCATATTATCATATCATATATTATAAATATGTGTAAGTATACAAGGGGGCATCAAAACGTTCATGGAAAAATTCCATTATCTTTTCATTGCATTTGTCCACAAATTTTTTTAAAGCCCCTTTGTGTATAGTTGTAAAGACACTCATGCAGAGAATCAACAAATTAGTGAGAATAAAAGTATTAATTCCGTAAAAACATCTCAGTCACCCCCATGGTTCAATTTTCAGCCAAACAATAGATAGGTCTATAGGGGGAACAACTTCACCAGTGAGGTACACAAACCGTAGAATAGTCACCCAAGGGCAGCATTTATCCAAGGACAAAGTTCAGTAGGGTTGGGAAGGAAGGAGGAAGGGAAAGAGAAACCAAGAAGAGAAAATGGAGTAAGTGAAGTTACATAGAAGGCATAGCAATCAATGAGATGAAATGAAATGTGTACGATTTGTTCACTATGAAACTGATTCTCTACTCTGTAAATCTTCACCCAATTCACAATTTAAAAAATATATATGTTAAATTACAAAAAAAAATAAAAAATCTCAGAATGATCTTCAAATCTGTGAACTGCATTTATGTGATCAGAGTCTCTGCCTTGCACATCAAGATGTCTCTATAATTTCACAAATCTGAGTTTATAAAAGAAAACATAGTGGCAATTTTACCAATTTGACTTCTCACGATTGGAAGTGAAAGTGTTATTTGTTGTTGTTGCTAAACGTCATGGAGGCTGTTCTGACTCATAGTGACCTTGTACAGGGTTTCCAAGGAGCAGATGGTGGATTTGAACCTCCAACCTTGTGGTTAGTAGTCCTGTGTTTATGCTACAACGCTACATCAGGGATCCAACTTGTGATTAGCAGGCTGAAACTTGTGAATAGTAGGGTGGACCCACCCCTATCTCCTGAAGATTGGCAAGTGCGCAACAGCACAATGGTGAAGAACAGGTTCGAGTCCCAGTTCCTCTCCTTACTAGCTAGGTGGTTTCCCCAAGTGAGTATCCAGATACTGGTCTCCGCCCGAAGAAAGGGGTTCTGGGTGAAGAGAAGCGCTAGGCATCACTCAGAGAGACTATCACCAAAGTATCTTCGGAAAGATTCAGGATTATTCATATTTCTGCAGTAAGGAAATGGGTTTGTTTTCTTTGAGACCATGCACCCTCATTTCTGGAGATGTTTGAAGAGTGGTTAAGCATCGTCCTGACTAATTGCTAAGGAGCGGCTGGTGCTGTGGTGGAGAGCTTGTGTGGTAACCGAAAGGTCAGCATGTTGAACCCTCCAACTGCTCTAGACCAAAAAATTCTGGTAGTCCACTTCTGGCAAAATCAACCCTGTGAGTCGGAATCAGCTCAAGAACAAGTGGTTTGGGACTAATGGTTGTAGGTCTCTCTAGCCGCTCTCAGTAGCTCTTCTTACCATAACTCACATTAGAACATAACTGTGTTGTAAGCCCAATGGTGTTTTGGAGCCAGCTCGCAGTGGCCTACAAGAACCGATGAGTATATTTTCAGGAATTTTGCAAGCCAACTGTTAAACTTTTAATTATATGAACATAATTAAACGTAAAAGAAAAACTCAAAGCTCATCATTTCCTAATTATTTTAGTGCATTTTATTATCTATACTCTTAGGGTCACATAGCTCTATTGTATCTATAGAAGTGGCACAGTTAACTACTAGCTGAAAGGTTGGCTGTTTGAACCCATCTAGAGGAACCCACTGCGTTCTAATCAGTTCTGACTCATAGTGACCTTATATGGGATTTTTGAGTCTGTAAGTCTTTATGGGAACAGGAAGCCTCATCTTTCTCCCCAAGCGTGCCTTATGGCTTGAATTGCTGATCCTGTGGTAGCAGTCCAGTGCTTATCCCACTGTGCCACCAGGATTCCTTCCATAGAAGACAGTACTTCTAAGGGGTCATATCCTTGAACCCTACTCTGCACACATGAGGTTAGATGGGGTTGCCCTGAGTAGGGATAGTAGAGCAACCAATCACAATGTTGTATCTGGAAGATGTTGTGAGTTGCCGTCAAGATGTTTCTTATACACAACAGAACAAAACACTGCCCGGTCCTGTGCCATCTTCACAGTTATTGTTATGCTTGTGCCCATTCCTGCTGCCACTGTGCCAGTCCATCTCATTGGGGTCTTCCTCTTTTTCGCTGTCCCTCCACTTTACCAAGCATGATGGCCCACTCCAGGGACTGGTCCCTTCTGATAAAATGTCTGAAGTCTGAGAGACGAAGTTTCACCATCCTGGCTTCTAAGGAGCATTCTGGCTGCACTTCTTACAACACAGATTTGTTTGTTCTTCTGGCATTCCATGGTACTTTTAACATACTTCTCCAACACCATAACTCAAATGCATCAGTTCTTCTACAGGCTTCCTGAATAACTGTCCAACTTTCTTTTATATGCTCACGAAGCTATTGAAAATACCATGACTTGGGTCAGGCGCACCTTAGTCCTCAAACTGACATCTTTGTTCTTGAACACTTGAAAGAAGTCTTGTGCAGCAGATTTGCCGAATGCAATACATCATTTCTTCACTGCTGCTTCTATGAGTGGATCCAAGCAGAATGACGTTTTTGACAGCTTCAATCCTTTCTCTATTTATCATAATGTTATTTATTGGCCCAATGGTGAGGATTTTTGTTGTTTTTTTACATTTAGGTGCAACCTATACTGAAGGCTGTGGTCTTTGATCTTCATCAGTAAGTATTTTCACCTTCAACAAACAAAGTCTTATCATTTTCATATCGAAGGTAGTTAATGAGTTTTCCTCCAATTCTGATGCCACATTCTTTTTTTTTTTTTTTTTTTTTAATGTTTTATTGAGAATTATATGATAGTTTACATGGGAGAACATTAGTTTTACATTCATTCTATCATATATCATTTCATTGCCATGGTTACAATCCCCTCCATGCATCATCAACCAGCCAAAGGGTATAGCCTGCAAGCCTGCCCCCTACACTACCCCTCCCCAGTCTTTAGCACACAGTCCCTCTCCCTCTCTGGAGCTAAAGTCCCCAGCTGCTCCATCGCTCCATGTCATCGTCTCTGCCTCCATCTCAGGCATCACTGCTTCTCTGGGTAGGGTCCCGCTCTCGGCTCTTCTCCGTTGATGGTCCTAGGGACCTCTGCTCCTAGACTCGAAAGTTAATCACTCCCTTCCCTGCTACAAAACGTCCACTTTTACATTTCCAACCCTCACAATCAGTCCTGATAACAATTATTCACCATTGTATCACAACAGACCCGTCTGTCTGATGCCACATTCTTGATATAATCCAGTTGCTTGGATTATTTCTATCTGTAATATAGAAATACTATATAATGGAGTCCCAGTGTGGCACAGTAGGATAAGCACAGGACTGCAAGGTCAGTTTGAACAGTAAGGCCAATGGTTCAACCTTACCAGCTGCTCTTCGGAAACCCTATACAGGCTCACTATGAGTCATAACCAACTTGACAGCACTTAACAACAACATATAGTGGTATGCTATTGTGCCTCTCTCCCCAAATTCAGATTCAGTAATGTCACACTGGTAGCTTTAAGCCATGGTGACAGTATTGACAAGAGGGAAAATGGCAAATGCTATAAATCAGAGTGTAATTTGGTTTGCTGATTTTCTCCATTGGGATGAAACAGCAGTTGTTGAATTGAACATGGCTGAATTGAAGACACAGGTTAGTTAAGAATGCAAAAGCTTGGTGAAGATCAGTAAAAGCATTCTGTGAGAAGTGATCGACTACATGGATTTACAACAAAGAGCATTTGCACATTTTATTAGTATTTGTAAAAACGATGTGAATCCTGATGTGGCACTGCAGGTTAAGCACTGGACTACTAGCCACAAGATCAGTGGTTCAAAGCTACCAGCCACTCCTCAGAAACCCTATGTAGGGTTGTTATGAGTCAAAATCAACTAGACGACTCTTAACAACAGCAATATGTACTAGCATAGTGGGTTACAATTTGGGCTACAAACCCATGAACTGCAAGTCAGCAGTTCAAATCCACCAATCGCTCCTCAGGAGAAAGATGAGGCTTCCTGCCCCCGTAAAGCTTTGCAGCCTTGGAAACCTGATACAACCACTGAAGATCCTCGGGAGCACAGTTCTCTTTTGACACACATGGGATCACCATCAGTGACCTTGAGGGGCATCTGATATTGGTAAAAGGATTTTAGAGCATTAGAGAATGGTGTTCCTACTCTTCCCCACCAGGGGGTGATAAACAACCACAAATATCAGATTCTGTCTTGTCTGGTCCCTCAGTGGTACCACAAAATTGTTGCTGTTCATTTCTACATTGATCTGTTAAACAAATGCTTGTTGTTGTTGTTGTTGTTGTTAAGTGCTGTTGAGTTGTTTCTGATTCACAGCGACCCTGTATAGGGTTTCCAAAGAGCTTCTGGTGAGTTTGAACCACTGACCTTGTAGTTCAAACCAACTTTCAGTCCAAGTGCTTATCCTACAGCGCCACACCAGGACTCCAATTAAGTGCTTAGCCCAATGCAGAGTCCTGGTGTGGTGCTGTGGGTTAATGGGCTGGACTGCAAAGTTGGTTTGAACCTCAAGGTCAGCAGTTCAAGCTCATCAGCTTCTCCTCGGAAACACTATGGGGGGCGCTATGGGTCAGAACCGACTTGACGGCACTTAACGACAACAGCCAACTATGTAGGCAATGCAATAGGCACAGGGATGACTGTAAAAGTTATAAAGATGAATGGAAGATGGTGAATTAGGCAGACATACTACATAGACCCCCTACAACAGTGACATGAGAGACCAACTGAAACAGACACAGATAAAAATTCTGGAACCCTGAACTTCAGAGAAAAGGTTGTAGAAGTGGATTGAGTGTTTGCTGGGAGGAGAAGTAGAGCAGGGGCAGTAAGAGAGGGCGTCTGACTGGTGAACGGGAAGCTAGACACAGCATGACTGTCATGAACTTTTGTGAGCAGCTTTGACAACTGAAGGTGGCCTGGCAGAGCAGATTCACATAGCCAATGGGAAAGATGTGATTCCTTTTCCCCACACTCCCCTGGTGACCAGAGGTGTGGTCATCTTCCATCCTTATCCACCCCCAACACAGACCCTGCTTTCTGGGAGTTCAGAGTCATGTGGTTGGAAGCCATGCCAGTGTGAGGCAGGGGTCAGCTGCTTTGGTGCCTGGATACAGGTGGGCTCAGCTCCAGATCTATAGAACCCATAGAACCACAAGACCAGCATTTAACCAGTCACCATGTCCCCAACTGCCCTGTGGTCCTAACAGATACTGAAACCACCTCCATCAAGGGCCTCCATGAACTACATCTGGATTGAGTGTCCTCAACATAGACAACATCTAGGCTGACAGGAACTCTATCTAAGGAAGGCCAGGAACTCTGCTGTCACATCCCTCCCACACCCACCTTGTGAGCTTCTTGGCTTTCAGGAGCCCCTTAGAGTATTCTCCTTTCTGGATCCAACAACTGCACTGTTTTTTTTTTTTTTTTTTTTTTTTTTTTTTTTCTTTTTTTTTTGTGTTTTGTGTGGGTTTTCAGAGACGGTGTTCTGCTTTTTATTTTCCACATTTTATGTTCTGTTTCATCTCAATGATTATAATCCCCTCCCTGTAACAACAGTTATCCTACTTCCTCTCTGTGGCTTTCCTTTTACATCTTATAGTTCACAAATGAACAAAGCAAAAATATTTGATGTACACATACGAAACAAAAAGTATATAGTCATTTGAATGTCCTGAGGGCATATTCTGCCAGCCAGCCTCCTGCCTGCAGGCACATAGCCTTTCTCAGTCCATGGGCCTAGAGCCCACAGCTGCTCCATCTCTCCATGTCATCACCTCTGCCACTGTTTCATGGTTTTCCTTCTTGATGGTCCTGGGATCATTTGTTGCTGAAATTAAAGATTTTAGCTATACTTTTTAGCTTTACTTTTAGCTATACTTCCTTTACAGTTACCGTTGTGACAATCAATTAATCCTGCTAACAGTTACTCACAATTGAATCATAAAATCCTGTCACCATCATTCCCCAGCCCCCTTTACCAGATTCATCTGGAGAAGAGGAAAACTATTTAGTGGGGATTCTACCTTACTTGTTATTTGTTTTAGTATTTGGGTTTGTTTTTCCCTTTAGCTGTTTCATTGTTTTTGTTTTTTTATTCTTCTCCTCCTCCTTCTTCTCTTTCCATTCCCTAAAACTTTATCTTTTCTATCTCTGCTTCTGTTTTTCCTTCGTTTCCTCTGTTTCTCATTGCCCCCCTCCTTTTGATCTTTGTTTACTGCTCTCTAGTCTCTTTCTCTTTTCATCTTCTCTCTCTGTTTTTAATTTTATTTTCTATTTTAAGGTTTCTATTTTAAATTTATGCCTTTTATTTCCTCTTATTTTTCTGTTCTACAACTCTATTTCCCTGCCCCTTTTTTGTCTTTATAGTTAGTATATTCTGTTTTTCTGCTTGCTGCTGGTTTCTTTTATCTCTTTTCATTGTTTATTCTTTGTTTGTTTCTTCTGTTTTGCTTTCTTGTGTGTGTTGAGGGGGAAAGAGGCTTTCTCTTTTCTGCCAAACAGGAGACAACAGCCATGTCTGTACAACCCAATAACAACCATACCTTCTGCAACTCCACTCACTGGGAAAGAGTCAATACCAGTTCCTGTACCACCTGATCAATGATGGACAGCAGCCAACACCAGCCAAACCCACCCTAAACTGAGGTGAATGGACGGCAAATGAGCACAGTGTTCACACTTCCATTCTCTAACTCCATCCACAAAGCAGTGGAGACAACATAACATTTCATTGCACACAAAGAAACAAAAGAGAATGGCTCAAACAAATGACCAAGATGCAGAGCCAGAAAATGTTCCTGAGGAAGGAAAGGTAATGGAACTAATTGAGAAAAAAATTTTTTTAAAGAATGATATTTATAAAGCTAGACAGAGTAGGAGTAGAGGTTACGCTCACAGAATTAAAATAGAAGCAATAGGGCTAGAGTGAAGATTAGAGGTCAGAGAAGATCCAATAGAAGTGACATTGAAAGAGAAACACGACGAAATTGGAGTCCTTCCGGAGAGAGACATAGAAGTAGAAGTCACTCAAGGGATAGGTGAACCAATAGTTCCAGTAAAAGTAGGAGTCGAGATAAGTGTAAAAGCGATGATCAATGTGAGAATCTTAGTGGGAGCAGTCATAAGCATAAAGGTGAGGCTAAAGAACAAGAGAGGAAAAAAGAGAGGAGTCGAAGTGTAGATAAAGATAGGAAAAAGAAAGGTAAAGAAAGGGAGCATGGACAGGATAAAAGAAAAGAGAAATAAAAAAAGGGAAGAAAAAGATTTTAAGTTTAGCAGTCAGGATGACAGATTAAAAAGAAAATGAGATAGTGAAAGAACATTTTTCAGGAGTGGTTCTATATCTGTTAAAATTATAAGACTTGATTCTAGACAGGATAGTAAGAAAAGTAAGATAGTAAAAACCATTCAGGCTCTGATTTTAGTGGAAGGAGCAGTTCTGACTCTCCAGGAAAGTAGCAAAGAAAAGACGGCTAAGAAGCCTAAACATAGTCCATCACACTCCATGGAGAAATCTCAAAGGTCTGGTAAGAAGGCAAGCTGCAAACACAAGTCTAAGTCCTAATCAAGGTCAATAACCCCTCCCGTCATTAAAAAAAAAAGAATGATATTTAGGTACCCTCAAAGAAGTGACAGAATTATCAAGGAAAGAAAGGAGATCACCAAAAAAAAAAAAATTTTAGAAGCATTCAGAAAAAACACTGCAAGAACAAACAGGTAAAATGAATACAAACTTTGTGACTATACAAAACCTTCCATTAGAAATCTAGAAGAACAATCAGAAAACATCTGAAGATAGTCTAAGAGTTATGTGGGACACGATGAAGAGGAACAACTTACGGATGATCAGAATTCCAGAACAGAAAGACACAATAAAAAGCACAGAAAAAATTGTCAAAGAGTTATTGGAAGAAAACTTCTCTAACTTCATGAAAGATGAGAAGAGAAGATAAGCAGTGTGAATCTCAAACAGGGTACACAAAAGAAAATCATCAAGATATATCATAATCAAACTCTGTAAAATCGAAGACAATGAAAGAATCCTGAGAGCAGCTCAGGTGAAACAAATAGTTACATAGAAAGGAGAACCATTAAAGACTAAGCTCTGACTTCTCAGTAGAATCCATGCAGGTATGAAGGCAATGGGATGACATAAACAAAACTCTGAAAGAAAAACATTGCCAACCAAGAATCACGGACCCAGCAAAGCTGTCCATCAATTGTGACAGCAAAATTAGGAAGTTTTCTGGTAAACAGAAATAAAAGGAATTTGTAATGACCAGATCAACTTACAGAAACTGCTAAAGGGTGTTCTTTGAACTGAGCACCAACAATAGCAGACAACAACTTGAGATCACCCTACATGACAACACCACCCACAACTCAATCCAGATACAGAAGTATTTAAAGTAAGCCTACAAGACTGAAAATAGGGAATAAGAGATGTCAATTTATAATGAAGTCAACTACAAAGCAAAAAGAGGAAATACTGTAGATACAGAACTTCCAAAGGTGAAGTCAAGTAGTTCTCAAGATAAAACAGAGAATTATAAACAGGGGGAAAATTAATAAATTACAGGGTAGCCTCAAAGAAAAATAATACACCTGAACATCAACATCTTTAAAAGAAAAAAAAAATCATAAAGATTTAGTAAACATTAACACAGCAGAAATGAAAATGAAAAGAAAACCCACAAGCGAAATGAACTCAGTGCAGAAAATTATGTGGAACAAAAAAATCCAACACCATTACAAAAACACACAGCAAAATGTCAGCAATCCATTCATGCCTATCGATAATTACACTGAATATAAATGGACTAAATGCACCAGTCAAGAGACAGAGACAGCAAAATGGCTAAGAAAACGGGATCCTTGAAAATGTTGTCTATAAGAGACACATCAAAAAGATGGAGACAGCTAAATTCCCATCAACAGAAGAATGGTTAAGCAAAGTTTGGTACATACACACAATGAAATACTTGCAATGTGGAAGAATAATGATGAATCTGAGAAAAACCTCAAAACATGAATGACTACAGAAG